>NC_060130.1:92483363-92786393 GCF_021461395.2 Schistocerca americana
CAGAATATCCAGGATGCCCTCCTCCAACTACAGCGGCTGGGCAAGGAGGTGTCTTTCTGCTGGTTGTCAGGGCACATGGGTATTGCAGAGAATGAAAGGGCAGATGTAGCAGCCAAGGAGGCGTGCCACGATCCTAAATTGGTTCAGTGTGCCATCCCACTGCTTGCTATCGCCTTGCTGTTGAGATACATAGTCTTGCGTCGTTGGGAGGATCAGTGGCTGGAAGTGACAGGCAATAAGTTCTCTCTAGCAAAGATCACGACGCGGTGGTGTCATACCTCCTTCCAGCCATATCGTCAGGACGACGTCCTCTTTACTTGTCTTCGCAAAGGCCACAGCCCTATAACGCATGGCTTGTTGCTCTGGCGAGAGGACCCTCGGATGTGTGGTGCTTATGGCGTACAGATCACTCTTCGCCACATTTTATTAGACTGTGTTTTATTTTCGACCAGAGGGTAGTGGTAGATCTGCCAACAGACCTGTCCCCTATTTTAAGTGACTTTCCAACGAATGTTGTTAGAGTTTTAAAGATTTGTGAATTTCCCAACATTTTTCCCAAGATTTTAGGGAGATTGTCTTAACGTGTTAACAGGATGACTGGTTCACCAATATCTTTTTTTTTTTTTTTTTTGTATGTGTCAGTCGGTCACATTATCCTATTATCCTATGCCTTTGTTTTAGCTCCTTTGTTGTTTCTCTTGTGTCTTAACCCATGGAATAGCACCTTTCACCCTTTCTCCATAGTCTTGAAGACATGTGGCATAGCGTGATTGTGTGGGTCAATGTGAGTGAGGTATGAGTGAGTGCGTAAGTGTCATTTTGTAGGTTTCATCCTCACTGCGATTTTATCCACATTTTCCCTTGTAGCGTGTGTCAGGGCGCTGATAACCGTGGCGCTGAGCGCCCGTAAAGTCGAAACACAGGCTGGGTAGTGCTGTGATTCTGTGATTTTTATTTTGATTATTACATCTCTAGTGAGTATTGAATTGCCAGCGAAATTAACATGAGCATGCGTAATTATTGTGTGTTTCTCATTGCAACAACTTTGCCTATAAAATGCTGGATATGACGTATCATCGTTTCCCGAAAAGCGATGTTGTTCAGCGCACATGAGCGTCTAGGTGCAAACGAGTGGATAAAATAAATGTTCGTAATGCAAGGATATGCTCAGAGCAGTTCATCCCTGAGGATTACATGTGGGATTAGATAGATGAGGTGCTAAGGTCTGCCCCTGAGAAACACACAGAAACTGATCATTGTCTTTTCGCAGAAAATACATAACTGAGAGATAATAGAATGCTGTAAAGCCCATTCTATATGGGTCGTGTGAGCTTGGAAGATTACCCATGATGCACCGGCCCCACCGGCCTCTGCTGTGTAGATGGACCTACTCACACAAGATTTACGCGTACGATTGCTGTGAGGTGGAATAAGATGGATCCTAATCTCACGTCCATGAAAGTGCTTCGCGCATGGGCAGATGTCCGACTGGGGAGTGCAACTGACAAACAGCGCAAAGTTTTTGTGAATTGTGTCTCGCTCAAGGAAATGTTGTAGGTCGTTCATTTCATAAATAGTTAACAAGTGAAACATCTGCTACATGCATTCTCTGGAATTTTAACGATAAGGTGCTTGTATGAGAAAATACACGTAAATCATGACCTGGATCCATCTGGAACTGCTCTTAGAAAAATTTCTTGTTCGCTCACACTTGTACTCGAACATTAACCATAATGTGTCTTCTTACGAAAGGAAAAACGTGAGTTAATTCAGTAAATTAACATTATCAACAGAAATGCAACATTTCTATTGGTTTGCCCATGATTTCCAGCTTTTGTAGTTAGGTTGTTTACACATGTAAGTAACTGTGTCCGTCTAAAATACAATTAAATATGGTTATCATTACAAAAGGATAAAAAATACTTGATAGTCACGAAAAGTACATTTAACCTGTCGGTTCACTGGCTGGAAGTTGACAACAAAAACAGTAGACACGTAGAGCAGACAAGTAGACAGGCATGCACAATGTAAACGCATTTTTGTAGTTCGACCGTCTGTCGCGTGGAGCTCTGCAGTAGATGACAACTTTCTTGTTCGTGTCGCACGTCCCGTGTTAAACGGGCTTAAGAGACTGTATCAATGCAAGAGTTAACGGGCCGTGAGAAACGAGAGAATAAAAAGTAACTGGATTCGGCTACGAGGTAATTTTTAATCTCATTTAAACGGGTTTGTGGAAAAGAAGAGAAGGTACCGGCGGAAATGTCCCACATCCTTAATAATCATTTTAATGGGTGTAAATACAAAAACGTGAATAAGAAAGCGGTTGTTCTCAGGAAATGGAGACAGCAAGAATCGATCATAACTTGATTCAGAAAACATTTCTGTAATAACCAATCTTTGGCAAATTCCTTATCTGTAACACTTCTTTTTCTTGTCACCAGTCTTCTGACAGGTCTGATATGGCCTGCCATGGTTTCCTCTTGTATGCCATCATCTTCACCTCATAGTAGCATTTGCACCTAACGTGCTCAATTATCTGTTGGATATAGTCCCATGTCTGTCTTCCTTTAGAGTTTCCTCTATTATCATGGAAGTTATTCCTTAATGTCTTAATACACGCCCTATCATCCATCTTCTTGCCAGTGTTCTCCACAGTACACCTAATTTTCAACATCCTTCTATAGCACCACATCTCAGATGCTTTGAGTGTCTTCTTTTATGGTTTTTCCACAGTCCATTGTCACCACCAAACAACAGTGTGCTCCAAACGTACTACATTCTCATAAATTTCTTCCTCAGGTTGAGGCCAATATTTCGTACTAACAGACTTCTCTTGGCCAGGAATGCTCTCTTTTCCTTTGCGGCCCGCATCTCGTGGTCGTGCGGTAGCGTTCTCGCTTCACACGCCCGGGTTCCCGGGTTCGATTCCCGGCGGGGTCAGGGATTTTCTCTGCCTCGTGATGGCTGGGTGTTGTGTGTTGTCCTTAGGTTAGTTAGGTTTAAGTAGTTCTAAGTTCTAGGGGACTGATGACCATCGATGTTAAGTCCCATAGTGCTCAGAGCCTTTCTTTTCCTTTGCTAACTTGCTTTTTGTGCCCTCCTTGCTTAGTCTGTAAGTGTTATCACGCTTCCAAGGTAGCAGAATTTCTTAACTTAGTCTGCTTCATCGTCACCAATTTTGACATTAAGTTTACCACTAGTCTCATTTCTGCTACTCATTGCTTTCGTCTTTCTTCGATTTGCTCTTAATCCATATTCTGTAGTCATTAGACTGTTAATTCCATTCAACAGATACTGTAATTCTTATGGGCTTTCACTTGGGATAGGGAATTTTATCACTGATATCCTTCCGTCCTGAATTTTAATCCCACTCTTGACCCATTCTTTCATTTCCGTCGTTGGTCCTTTGATGCACAGACTGAAGAGTAGAAGCGAGATATTATATCTCTGTCTTACACCCTTTTCAATCCAAGTGCTTCTTTCTTGGTCTTTCACTCTTATTTTTACCTCTTTGTTCTTGTACATATTGTATATTGGTCGCCGTTTCCTATAGTTTACTTCTGTTTTTCTGAGAATTTTAAACATCTTGCAGCATTTTACGTTGTCGAACGCTTTTTCTAGGTCGACAGATCTTATGAAGGTGTCTTGATTTTTCTTAAGTCTTGTTTCCATAATCAAACGCAGTGGCCAGAACTGCCCATCACAGAAAGAGAGCATCACTTAGACATACATTCTGAGATTAATCACAGGATTAGGACACAGGTGAAATGCCAGTACACAAAATGGATAAGCTACGTGTAGGAGGCCTCTATCCTCAGATGAGGTCACTAGATATTAGTTGTCATTAAATGTAAGCACTGGATCCATCATCACTGTGTCTATCTCCCTAGCTCTGAATAATTACAAGCTTATCGAGATGCTCCACGGAGGAGGCCAGCGACTCACTGTGGTGACGCACTGCAAGCGGCGTCCTCTTGTACAGATATAAGTAGTATAAGTAGTTCGTCAGCATTCTGAGACAGCGGCGCCTAGGCGTGAGTATAGTGCGTGACCGCCTGGAGATATAATGACGGAATAACAACAGCCTGTCCTCCGTGACGGTTGCTACCGCTGCACGCGGGCAGCTGGAGGCAACGTGTAGCACTAGGGTACGTCGAGGTTTTAATATCTTGCAATCTGACAAGCCCTGTTATGGCTGACCAGTTTCACATGTTACACAGAAATTGTTTAATTGATCCTAACTGATTAATGTTCTTAAATAACCTATTAAGGATCAGTGGGGTAAAGACTAATTCTAGTTAAATAAGGACACTAGGATGGTATCAAGATATTAATTTAAAAAGAAAAACAATGAAATTGCAAAACAGAATCTGCACAGTTACAACATTCAGTTAGTTCTAGTGATCAGAAGTTGAAGATTGGCACAACCTACCTTCTATGCAAAAATCGTCTGCCCCTGTTCCCAAGACAGGTAGGCTTAAATCATTGATACTGTCTAGCCTCTTTGATAGGGCCACTCCACAGGACAGTTTTGCAGTGGGCTGTAAAATTCTGCCCCTCGGCCGCTGAGAAATAACTCCCAGCTCGTCACCGACCTGCCCGAAGTCCATCGCTTCCTCAGACTCTCTCGCTATCCTAGCCAGCGCTAAAATTACTTTTGTAAAACATGCAGTACTACAGATATTAGTGTGAAGTTGTCTCGTATCAAACAGTGTGATTAATAAACTGATAACCTCATCTAACTTTCGATCCCAAATGATATAAATATGTTAATCGACCAAATTAATTACGTTAATTCATCATATAAGGAGCCGCCCCCCCCCTCTCCCCCCCCCCCCCCCCATGAACCATGGACCTTGCCGTTGGTGGGGAGGCTTGCGTGCCTCAGTGATACAGATAGCCGTACCGTAGGTGCAACCACAACGGAGGGGTACCTGTTGAGAGGCCAGACAACCGTGTGGTTCCTGAAGAGGGGCAGCAGCCTTTTCAGTAGTTGCAGGGGCAAGAGTCTGGATGATTGACTGATCTGGTCTTCTAACACTAACCAAAACGGCCTTGCTGTGCTGGTACTGCGAACGGCTGAAAGCAAGGGGAAACTACAACCGTAATTTTTGCCGAGGGCATGCAGCTTTACTGTATGGTTAAATGATGATGGCGTCCTCTTGGGTAAAATATTCTGGAGGTAAAATAGTCCCCCATTCGGATCTCCGGGCGGGGACTATTCAAGAGGACGTTGTTATCAGGAGAAAGAAAACTGGCGTTCTACGGATCGAAGCTTGGAATGTCAGATCCCTTAATCGGGCAGGTAGGTTAGAAAATTTAAAAAGGGAAATGGATAGGCTAAAGTTAGATATAGTGGGAATTATTGAAGTTCGGTGGCAGGAGGAACAAGACTCCTGCTCAGGTGAAAACAGGGTTATAAGTACAAAATGGAATAGGGGTAATGCAGGAGTAGGTTTACTAATGAATAGGGAAATAGCAATGTGGGTAAGCTACTACAAACAGCATAGTGAACGCATTATTGTGGCCAAGATAGATACGAATCCTACGCCTACCACAGTAGTACAAGTTTATATGCCAACTAGCTCCGCAGATGACGAAGAGATTGATGAAATGTATGATGAGATAAAAGAAATTATTCAGATAGTGAAGGGAGATAAAAATTTAATAGTCATGGGTGACTAGAATTCGACAGTAGGAAAAGGGAGAGAAGGAAACGTAGTAGGTGAATATGGATTGGGGGGAAGAAATGAAAGAGGAAGCCACCTGGTAGAATTTTGCACAGAGCATAACTTAATCATAGCTAACACTTGGTTCAAGAATCATGAAAGAAGGTTGTATACATGGAAGAAGTCTGCAGATAATAGAAGGTAACAGATAGATTATGTAATGGTAAGACAGAGAGTCAGGAACCAGGTTTTGAATTGTAAGACATTTCCAGTGGCAATGTGGACTCTGAGCACAATCCATTTGTTATGAACTGTAGATTAAAACTGAAGAAACTGCGAAAAGGGGGGAATTTTAGGAGATAGGACCTGGATAAACTGAAAGAACCAGAGGTTGTAGAGAGCTTCAGGGAGAGCACTAGGGAACGATTGACAAGAGTGGGGGAAAGAAATACAGTAGAAGAAGAATGGGCAAGCTTTGAGGGACGAAATAGTGAAGGTAGCAGAGGATCAAGTAGGTAAAAAAGACGAGGACTAATAGAAATCCTTGGGTAACAGAAGAAATATTGAATTTAATTGATTAAAGGAGAAAATATAAAAATGCAGTAGGTGAAGCATGCAAAAAGGAATGGAAACGTCTCAAAAATGAGATCGACAGGAAGTGCAAAATGGCTAAGCAGTGATGGCTAGAGGACAAATGTAAGGATGTAGAGGCACATATCACTAGGGGTAAGATAGATGCTGCCCACAGGAAAATTAAAGAGACCTTCAGAGAAAAGAGAACCACTTGCATGAATATCAAGAGCTCAGATGGAAACCCAGTTCTAATCAAAGAAGGGAAAGTAGAAAGGTGGAAGGAGTATATAGAGGGTCTATACAAGGTCGATGTACTTCAGGGCAATATGATGGAAATGGAAGAGGATGTAGATGAAGATGAAATGGGAGACATGATACTGCATGAAGAGTTTGACAGAGCACTGAAAGACCTAAGTCGAAACAAGGCCCCGGGAACAGACAACATTCCATTAGAACTACTGACAGCCTTGGGAGAGCCAGGTCTAACAAAACTCTACCATCTGGTGAGCAAGATGTATGAGACAGGCGAAATACCCTCAGACTTCAAGAAGAATATAATAATTCGAATCCCAAAGAAATCAGGTGTTGACAGATGTGAAAATTACCGAACTATCAGTTTAAAAAGTCACCGCTGCAAAATACTAACGCGAATTCTTTACAGACGAATGGAAAAACTGGTAGAAGCCGACCTCGGGGAAGATCAGTTTGGATTCCGTAGAAATGTTGGAACACGTGAGCCAATACTGACCTTACGACTTATCTTAGAAGAAAGATTAAGAGAAGGCAAACTACGTTTCTAGCATTTGTAGACTTAGAGAAAGCTTTTGACAGTGTTGACTGGAACACACTCTTTCAAATTCTGAAGGTGGCAGGGGTAAAATACAGGGAGCGAAAGGCTATTTACAAATTGTACAGAAACCAGATGGCAGTTATAAGACTCTAGGAGCATGTAAGGGAAGCAGTGGTTGGGAAGGGAGTGAGACAGGGTTGTAGCCTCTCCCCGATGTTATTCGATCTGTATATTGAGCAAGCAGTAAAGGAAACAAAAGAAAAATTCGGAGTTGGAATTAAAATCCATGGAGAAGAAATAAAAACTTTGAGGCTCGCCGATGACATTGTAATTCTGTTAGAGACAACAAAGGACCTGGAAGAGCAGCTGAACGGAATGAACAGTGACTTGAACGGAAGATATAAGATGAACATCAACAAAAGCAAAACGAGGATAATGGAATGTAGACGAATTAAATCGGGTGATACTGCGGGACTTAGATTAGGAAATGAGACGCTTAAAGAAGTAAACGAGTTTTGCTATTCGGAGAGTAAAATAACTGATGATGGTCGAAGTAGAGAGGATATAAAATGTAGACTGGCAATGGCAAGGAAAGCGTTTCTGAGGAAGAGAAATTTGTTAACATTGAGTATAGATTTAAGTGTCAGGAAGTCATTTCTGAAATTATTTGTATGGAGTGTAGTCATGTATGGAAGTGAAAATTGGACGATAAATAGTTTAGACAGGGAGAGAATAGAAGCTTTTGAAATGTGGTGCTACAGAAGAATGCTGAAGATAAGATGGATAGATTACATAACTAATGAGGAGGTGTTGAGTAGAATTGGAGAGAAGAGAAATTTGTGGCACAACTTGACTAGAAAAAGGGATCGGTTGGTAGGGCATATTCTGAGGCATCAAGGAATCACCAATTTAGTATTGGAGGGCAGCGTGGAGGATAAAAATCGTAGAGGGAGACCAAGAGAGGAATACACTAAACAGATTCAGAAGGATGTAGGTTGCAGTAGGTACTGGAAGATGTAGAACCTTGCACAGGATAGAGTAGCATGGAGAGCCGCATCAAACCAGTCTCTGGACGGAAGACCACAACAACCACATCATATAAGGAGTCAAAATACCGCCACCTTACAAACGAAACACAGAAATAACTCTGCATTGAGACTTACTTATCTGAAATGGATTTGACAGATTACTTTTAACAAGTGCCCTCCCAAACCTTCCTAATCCAACGTGGTACGATGAACATTCACACATACCAAGCAGTGTGTAGCTTCCCTGTGTTAATGTAGTATTGTTTTATTTTATCAGGAGTGGCTACCATTTTATTTTCTGATAAGTGGACGGTCTGACGTGTGGATCACCGACTTTGATTAAGTTTCGCAAGGACGTTCTATGCTGAAAACTAAGAGTCATATGTTTCGGCTTTTTCCCTAGTTTTTGAGAAGGTCAAATATGATTGCGGAAAATCGTATTTTCAATCTTACACATCGAAAGATCGTCTAAAAGCGATGTAGTCAGAGTTAACAATATTCGAGTTATTAACATTTTATGTATTTTCATGCTGTAGCTTGGATACCCGTCTTTCTGTATTGAAGCAGCTCAGCTCGGCAGTCGAGCGGTCAAGACATTAGAGTACCAAAATGCTGATCTGTTTGTGAATCTTGGTCATTGTTTTTTTCTTCATTCGATATTTTTTTCAGTGTATCTGATAATACTGCCATAATCGGAACCTCTTTCTTTCCTTTTTTTTTTTTTTTTTTTTTTGAAGTAAAACATCAGGAGGTGTGATTAATAACCAAATAAGCTTATATGAGTATAATGCATAAACAGTTATTTTTATTGGGATACGTAGTACCAAAAACAACTAAAGTATATTATTGTATAATCCACTTGATCGTCTATTCATGAGCGTTCTCGCAATCAGTGGGCTGAAACTTATCGTAGAAACAGGCAAAACAATTATTTTTCGCACCATGCACAACACGCGAACGAAATCTAGTCGCATTGACATGTTTCCGGTACATTGTTAGCGAAAAACATTTTTGATTCACGTTGCTAATTATCAGGGTGGTCCATTGATCGTGACCGGGTCAAATATCTCACGAAATAAGTGTCAAACGAAAAATCTACAAAGAACGAAATTTGTCTAGCTTGAAGGGCGAAACCAGATGGCGCTATTGTTGGCCCGCTAGATGGCGCTGCCATAGGTCAAACAGATATCAACTGCGTTTTTTTTTTAAAATAGGAACCCCTATTTTGTATTATATATTCGTGTAGTACGTAAAGAAATATGAATGTTTTAGTTGGACCACTTTTTTCTCTTTGTGATAGATGGTCACAAACATATGGCTCACAATTTTAGACGATCAATTGGTAACAGGTACGTCTTTTAAATTAAAATACGGAACGTAGGTACGTTCAAACATTTTATTTCGGTTGTTCCAATGGGATACATGTACCTCTGTGAACTTATCATTTCTGAGAACGCATGCTGTTACAGCGTGATTACCTGTAAATACCACAGTAATGCAATAAATGCTCAAAATGATATCCGTCAACCTCAGTGCATTTGGCAATACGTGTAACGACATTTCTCTCAACAGCGAGTAGTTTGCCTTCCGTAATGTTCGCACATGCACTGGTAATGCGCTGACGCATGTTGTCAGGCGTTGTCGGTGAATCACGATAGCAAATATCCTTCAACTTTCCCCACAGAAAGAAATCCGGAGACGTCAGATCCAGTGAATGTGCGGGCCATAGTATGGTGCTTCGACGACCAATCCACCTGTCATGAAAATGGTATTCAGTACCGCTTCAACCGCACGAGAGCTATGTGCCGGACATCCATCATGTAGGAAGTACATCGCCATTCTGTCATGCAGTGTAACATCTTGTAGTAACATCGGTAGAACATTACGCAGGAAATCAGCATACAGAGCACCATTTAGATTGCCATCGATAAGATGGGGGCCAATTATCCTTCCTCTCATAATGCTGCACCGTACATTAACCCCCCCAAGGTCGCTGATGTTCCACTTGTCGCAGCCATCGTGGATTTTCTGCTGCCCAATAGTGCATATTATGCCGGTGTACGTTACCGCTGTTGGTGAATGACGCTTCGTCACTAAATAGAACGCGTGCAAAAAATCGTCATCGTCCCGTAATTTCTCTTGTGCCCAGTGGCAGAATTGTACACGACGTTCAAAGTCATCGCCATGCAATTCCTCCTGCAAAGAAATATGGTACGGGTGCAATCGATATTTATGTAGCATTCTCACGTTTTTGAGATTCCCGATTCTCGTTCAATTTGTCTGCTACTGATGTGAGGATTAGCCGCGACAGCAGCTAAAACATCTACTTGGGCATCATCATTTGTTGCAGGTCTGGTTAACGTTTCACATGTGGCTGAACACTTCCTGTTTCCTTAAATAACGTCGGTCCGGACACTTGGATGATGTTGTCCAGGATACCGAGCAGCATACATAGCACGCGCCCATTGGGCATTTTGATCACAATAGCCATAGATCAATACGATATCCACCTTTTCCACAATTGGTAAACGGTCCATTTTAACACGGGTAATGTATCACGAAGCAAATACCGTCCGCACTGGCGGAACGTTACGTGATACCACGTACTTATACCTTTGTGACTTATTCCGTCTCCCTTACTCCTCCTCTCACTTTGGCTGTATGAGTCACACTAGCACACATATGTTAAGTTCAGACATGGAGTTGGAGAGGGAATAAACACTTTTATCATAAACGTGGCACACTGTGGATCAAATTATTGATTTTCCACATCTGCTCTGGATAATCATGTAGGAAACATTCACTTGCTACTGTAACGTAATCAAGAAAGAAAGAAAACTGTATCTGAACTCACTACCTTGCATCGTATCCAAAAAAGTCAGTAATGAAACTCAAATGATCGTCACAGCACTGAATGTTGGTTACATTATGCAGTGGATTTTTGAATACTGTTAATTAGAACACGCGCGCGGCTAGCCCGCGTTCTCTTAATCTCAGGGAAAGAATGTAAAATATTGCTTTAGTTTCACAGAGAAGACCTTGCTACAAAATGTGAAAATGATAAAGTCATAACACAGTTATTCGTTATATTTTTGTGATCGCATAAAACATGTCGCACAGTACCATCCAAATCAAACTGAGAAATGCACTGAATAATATAATATAGTCTACCGGCACTGCTAGAAGCTGTAAGAAAATGTTAAATATTATTATGTTGCCTCGCTTTACCGGCGAGACGACTGCGATGCCTGAAATAAATATTTTTTAAATGTGCCGCGTCTGCGGCCGTTGCCCTCGCAGATTGGTACAGCGGCTTCCGCTAAATTAAATGCTGAAAATGCTAAATTATTTACGGGACGAATGGCTGGCAACTTTACAAATTATTTTAAAAACATATTTGCTCAAACTCTATATATTCAAACAAAAATGCATTAATTTTACACACCTTTTTACAACAACTCGCCTAATGACGGATCTCAAGCTTCGTGAACAAAAGACTCACGGCCAGCATATACATTTACTTAACACGCAAGTGTTACTCGTAACGAAACCCAAAGAGAACAGAGAGATTATTACAATGCTTTTTACTGTTTATACATGTACTGGATTGTCCTTTTTATCTGAGGCATACATCATAATCACTAATTCATTTGACAAGAATACGATTGTCAAAGATAATAATATGTCATGGATTCAAAGTTAAAAAATGCATAAAACGTCAAATAATTATGAACGTTCTACATACACACATAATATATTCGTGAAATGTTTACACAATCTTGCTTTATTATTCGTGTTTAAATTATTTCTCTTTCACCTTGTGCGTGGCACTATATCGATACATGTTAACTGGTCTTACACACACGGAAAAAATTCTGTCACACGCTATTTATGACGATTGGCCAGGAGACGCTACAGACTATCACAGCGCCATTTATCACAAAGAGAAAAAAGTAGTCCGACTAAAACATTCATATTTATTTACGTACTACACGAATATGTAATAAAAAATGGAGGTTCCTATTTTAAAAAAACGCAGTTGATATCCATTTGACCTATGGCAGCGCCATCTAGCGGGCCAATCATAGCGCCATCTGGTTTCCCCCTGGTTTCGTTCTTTGTAGTTTTTTCGTTTGATGCTTATTTCAAAAAATGGTTCAAATGGCTCTGAGCACTATGGGACTTAACATCTATGGTCATCAGTCCCCTAGAAACCTAACTACAGCACACAACACGCAGTCATCACGAGCTTATTTCGTGAGATACTTGGACCGGTCACTATCAATGGACCATCCTGCATATCTAGTTTTTTCGTTTGATGCCTATTTCAAAAAATGGTTCAAATGGCTCTGAGCACTATGGGACTTAACATCTATGGTCATCAGTCCCCTAGAAACCTAACTACAGCACACAACACCCAGTCATCACGAGCTTATTTCGTGAGATACTTGGCCCGGTCACTATCAATGGACCATCCTGCATATCTATCAGATATCAGTTTCGATGCGTACAAAGCGTATAAAAACATATCTTGAAAGAGAGGCATGGACAACTAATTATGGACCAACGCATGAATTTTAATGGCATCTGCCCTATCCTGTAATTCTCTGCCCTGCTGTTATACCGCATAATTTTGAAGTCATGCGATGAAATTCTTTACCTGTCGGAAGCAGCAGACGTCACACGGCTGACAAAGAGAGTTATATTTCGAACGTAACGTTAACGACAGCCCCGGACATTGCCCAAGTCCGCCTATTCACCCCCGTCCACACCTCCCCGCCAATGGTCTGCTGCACGTTCCCGCATCAAAGTTGTTAGTATTATAGATAAGCCAGTCATAAAGACGTGGGACAAAATCATTAAGCAGTGCGAAATTAAGTTTTTCCGGTACCATTGGGTAAAGAGCTTATTATTAAGGAAACAGTAATAAGTATATTGAATATGTGAGTTGAAAAATCATAAATAAAAAACAAAAATAAAATTCGTTTCCATACTGTCCTTTCTGCTTTATGGGCTTTCGTCTGCAGTATATCAAAAACTGGATATTTGTTAACTATAGTGAGCGCCAATTCCCATCAACTCACTTAGTGTAAGAAATTCTGTTGGGAAATATTTATTGGTAGTAACGCCAAGGATGCAGTCTATTATCTCGACTGTCTAAAGTCAATGCTGTGTGTAAACAAGCCAAAGACGATGTCTTGATTTGTGTCTGATTACTTCATCAAAATTAAAGAATATAAGAGTGTAGTTGTGCGTAATGCAAGCAGTCAGACATTTATAAATGCGATGTATTTCATTAGTATTTGCATGTGTAATGGGTGAATTTTTACTTGTGAACTCTTGTGGCTGCTTGCTTATTGCAGACACGAGATATCTTTGAGTCCTTCTTTAGTGTTTAAGAGATTTAGAGCTGTCTGTTGTTAAACAGTTGTACATAATTTCGTCAGTGTCATTCCGACCCATCTTATCGTACTTTAATGTCTGTTAGATTTCAGTTCTGACAGCGGTTGGTGACAACAGTCAAGATTAGTTAGTTAGTGTATGATAATTTTATTGAAAGTGCATATCTGTGTTTCATTCTGACAGTGTATTAATTCTGTAAATATTAGCATTTCCAGTTTACTGTAATGCATTCACCCAGTTTGACAACCTCCTGGTAAATGAGCAGGGTAGTGAGTATTCAGATGTTTTGTTTTTTATTTCATACTTCCTGATTTGTTCTACACCCATGAGAATCATCTCATTTTTGGGTCATTGGAACGTAAACTGAATCTAATATGAACATAATAACTAGGACGTGGATGTAAGAAACATGTTAGCTGAATGGAACGGCATGAAACAAGTCCTACAAAGCTTTTTTATAGCCAAAACCAATGTTCTTGATCGCATTGCTAAATTCTTTTTCCACCCTTAAAATTTTGCAGCAAAACTTAAAACTGTGTGAATCACACACACAGCAAGTTTGGATTGCACTGGCAGCAATACAGTGTATTGGCTCCCCTGCAGAACTTCAGCCAAAATTTGTATTTTGTCACACATATTGTCTGAATTCTGAAAGTTACCTCCCAGCTAGTACGTTGCTTTACATTCTCTAAGTTGTTCACATTATTCTTTTTCTGAGTTTGCTACATAAATATGCCCCAAGCATTGAGTGACAGTTTACAGTTTTTGCTTTTCATCAGACTGTGGTCTATTTCTTTCTAAGTTATTCACCTAAATACCGAGTACTTGTGTTTAAAGAATCTGGTGTAGGTTCAGGTGCTGTCATTTCCCCTACATTTTCTGTAGAAGTTGTTGTCACAGGTGAAACCAAATCAGTAAGTGTTCGGTTTTGTAATATATGTGTTCCAACTTGGTGGAAAAGCAAGAATACTTACTTAATGTTCACACCCGAAAAGTACTTAAATTCTCCTGCACTCTTGAATAACCTTTATATGTATTGCAGTTGCACGACTTCGACTTGAAATCCATCTTTTTGAAACAAGCACTTCTTTTTTATTGTTTGCTATTATTAGCCAATGCTACATAAATATGCCCCAAGCATTGAGGTTACAGTTTTCAGTCATTTTATATTCCTGTCATTTTATATTCCAAAATATAAATGTGACATTAATTTCCCTAACAAAAGTGCTGATGACAGAATGTGACGGAATACTGGGTGGCACAGCAACAGCCCAGAGTAGGAAGAAAAACGAAGTAGCTGATGGGAGTGAGGTCATGTTATCTAATGATGTAAAGCTCTATATATTTATTTTTCAATGAGGAAATTTCCATTGCTGCACCTGTACTAGAATCACAATGCAGTCCTTTACTTTGAGACATATATGCGTAAATTTCATGGTTTCTGAATCTACAGACCTGGAACTTGCCACAGAGCTGTCATGTACCTCTACAAATTGGTATTTTTCATCTCTTACCAGGATTGTTGTCTGTAGCAAATCAGGGAAGTTAAGTTGAAAATGTTTTCCTTCTGTGTTATTTACAAGGATGATCCATTAATGCAGCATTGTTCATCACATTCTCTCAGAATCAAACAAATAACCCTTCCACTCCCCCCCCCCCCCCCCCGCCAACCTATTTTATCTACATTAGGTTAATTCAGCTGAGTGTCAACCTTTGCTCTCACAGAAGCTACCACCCACTTAACACTGATCCAAATAGAAATGTTTTCCACTATTATAGTTTTTTATGCAGAACAAAATCAGAAAGCCATTACGTTACTCACTATTACTCATTTGCATCCACAAGGGCTCTTTCTCACAACAATGTAATAACACATGTCCACATATGTGTAATTTTATAACGTACACTAAGTTTTGTTTGTGTTGTCAGAGGATTTACAATGTAATAATTCATTTCAATATAAATATGTTACCATGAGAATAACAAGCTGAAGCTTCAGTGTTGACAGATTCTCCATGTAAAGTAACAAGGTAGATTGCTCTTTCTTCAGTCACCTACATATAACTAAACTGAATTATTGAAAAACTGTGTGCATGTGTTTCTTTGTTGTGTATATTCCCTCAGAAGATCACTTTTCAGGTGATGTTTTGTTTCTCTCACCTCACTGTTTCATACCCCTCGTGTACTCGCATTTTGTGTTCCACTTGTCCTGTCTGAGGCAAAATCATTCACTCTGCAGCTGAGTGTGAGCTGTTTTTCAAACATTAATGGTAGACTGAAGTATCTTTACTGGTGAGTGCACTGCTCTAGATAATCAAGTACCTGCATTCAACTCCTGGCCAGTTCACAATTGTGGTCTTTCATTAGTGTTTCAAATAAAAATCTAACAATGGAAAGTCAATAACACTATGAAAAGGATAGATTGATACTCTTCGTAAATATACATTCTGTTACATATAAGATTTTGGCCAGTGACCTTTTCAGAAAGGTGAAACGCACACACATTCACACAAGGTAGAAAACCTCATACACACTACTGCTACCTCCAGCCATACTGCAACAGAAACATGTCGAACAGAAGCAATAAGCCAGATCAGGGCAGGGAAGGGGGAGAGACAGTGGGATACGGGTGAGGAAACAGGAATCGGCCCTTCTGGTAGGGCATGCAGGAACAAGAGGGGGCAGGATAGCACTGGCAGGCTGACAGGTGCAGCATCAAGAGGCTATGGGGGAGGGAGAAGGCGGAAAGCAGAAAGGAGAGAAGCAGAGAAGGAAAAAGGACCAGTGGATGCAATGGCTGAGAACAGCATATAGTGTGGGTGAGGGGAGGCGAATTGTGAGGTGACAGGACAGAGGGGGTCGGAAACAGTTTGCAGCGGTTCTGCCTGCTTTATTTCTTAAGTTGTTTGCCCTCGGTGTCGACGTACTGCATTGCTACACTGGTTGAAAAATGGGATGTGGATTTCGACACTGACTACTGTAAATAATGTAGACGACAGGTGCACAGTTGCCTTTCACAGTACTTTAATTTCACTGATCACAACGCCCAAACAATACACAGTTATATGCCCAGTGCACTATTGTTTAACTTTCGATAAGCCTCATTAATAGTGTGCAGGCAAACCTCCACATACTACTACAATAGTTTACTATCGAACATCTATGGGCAGTAAAAACCTAACCACAAAGTTCACAGTTCTTGAAGAATAGAAAGGTATGTATGGAGCAGACACAGTCATTGTTTTAACACACGGCCTAATTGTGTAACACGTATTTCACTGTTAAGTTGAAGCATTGTTGTTGTTCTAACCAGCACAGGTTTCTCTTCCGGAACTCGGCCGTGGACTGACTGTCTTGTGACCAAAATTCGGGGCTTTATATATTATCACAAAAATAGGCCCTGAAACTACACATTGTTCGATGTTTAATTTACAGAAATTACAATTAAAACTTAACTCATTAAGTTAACTGAATACATCAAAAAATTCTGTCTTTTTAACAGTTTCTTCTACTACAAGAGTTAGGCCAAATTATTTGTTTAAATCGTGAAATTAACAAATACAGCTATGCAAACAATACTTTTGACAAAACTGTTAGTTACTTTAGAATTAATTAAGGGCTGGCTTTGCTAACATATTTTCGAACAGAGCCAAACATATCCTTTAAGAATAAACTTAGTTGTTCCTCCAAATGTTTACAATTATTATAGGATTTATATTTGTTTATATGTCAACAATAGAATTTAAGTTATGAAACAATTACTGATTTCACCCTATAACAAAAGTTACTAACTAGGAATAGTCAAAATAAATTAGAAAATCAATTACATACATAAAAATAAGCATGGAATTAGATTTGGTGTTATATTCTTTAAAACTGATGGCCAACCTTTCTCTTTTATGGAAATGCAGATAATATTCACATATGTTAATGGTACTTAATTAAAAAATTAAAAAATGAATTTTAAGGAGGCAGATGGCAAAACAAGAGTGGAAGTAAAAATATCCCAACTTGCCTTGTCACAAGTTGGGTGGAAGATGTGGGGTCAGTAGATTATCTGAAGTTGAGGACAGGATGGTTACAGGAGCGAAGAATTTGTTGTAACGGTGACTCCCATTTGTGCAGTTTAGAAAAGATGGTGGTGAAGGGGATGATCGAGATGGTCTGGGTTGTGAATCAGCTATTGAAACCAAGTATGTTATGTAAGCTGCATGTTGTGCTGCAAGGTGGTCCACTTTGTTCTTTGGCACAGTTTTGTGGTGGCCATTCATCCTCACTGATAGCTGGTTGATAGTCATACCAATATAAAAATCTGAAAAATTACTGCAGCAGAGCTGGTATATAACACAGCTGCTTTGAAAGGAAGCCTGGTCTCTTTGATTGGGTAGGATAAGCCTGTGACAGGACTGGAATAGAAAGTGCTGAGCAAGTGGATTGGGCTGGTCTTCAACATGGATCTCTCACTGGGGTTGTGATTTGGAGTGGCATAGGGATGCAGTAGGATACACAATGTATCTTGAGAAAATTGAGAGAGAGAGAGAGAGAGAGAGAGAGAGAGAGAGAGTATCCATAAAAGATTATTTCGTAACAGTATGCTGTAAGGATATCCACTAGCCAGATGCAGAAGTTGACACTATATGGCTATAAAAACTCAACATACATGAATATGTGTGGGTGCATGTATTTTCCACATTAGAAGAAGGCCCTTTGGCCGAAAACACACATGTATAGCAGTATTTTTGTTATGTCTATCTGGTACTCAACAGGTCATCTATATGGTATCAATCTATCCTTTTCAAATAGAACTGTTATTCCATCCTGTATTATTCTTTGTTCGATTTCAATTTTGAGAGTCTTTTCACCCTGCAGTACAGTTTTGATTAGCCAGAAAGAATCCTTGTGATGAAATCATCTTCGGTGTTCAGTGTAGAACCACACATTAACAACTATGTGCAGCATGGACATAATGAGATTGCAGTGACAGTTGTCAACACTAGTTCACAACTCAGGCAACCACAGGTACTGAGAAGGATATAGGCAGCCCATTATAAAACAGTCGGATTTTTGTGACAGGTGAGAGTTGGGACCATGTGTTGTGTACTTTTACCGAGAAGCAATGGAGCACCATTTGTAAGGTATATATCACTATGTAATATTGCTAGGATGACCATTTCATTAACAAATACTTATCAAGTGTTGAGCTTTCAATGGTATCCCTTCGTATTTCCAATGGGTAATTTTAATATGTAAAATGGGCGAGGTAATCAGTAAGAATCAAATTCTGTAAGGACATACTTTTATTGACTCACTAAAATTCTTATAACTATTACAGGCATATGAAAAAAACAAATGTGGGAATATGTTAAGTGACCTACTGTCAGATATCTGTAGTTCAAAATAGTCAATTAACTGGCTTCTAGTGCTTACTAAATAAAATATTAAACTCTGAACACTTCAAGAAAACAAAAACATTTTTTCCACTGCATCAAAAATTTATATCTTTCTCAAAAGCTTTGAAAAAAATAAGACAATTCGGTATGATTACTGTTTCAGGGAGGCAAGTACTTTTGTTGGTGAAACACAGATAATAGTATGGTTGAAACAGATAACAACACTCATGGCTAAAATTATCTAAAAGTGAAAAAGAGTATTTGCTTAGCTTAGTAAAGGTCACACAAAACAACAAAGTATCAGGTAAACACAAGAAATAAAAGAAGGAATGTACTATGTACATTAAATTATGCCCTATGTCGAGAGTCAAAATGTAGTAAATTGGGATAGGGATATGACATCACATGGGCATTGCATTAATCAAATCAAAATACTGAACACCAAAAATATAGTATATTGGGAATAGGATCTGCAAATACCATTGATTAAAACATGAGACGTGAGCTATCACATTAACATTCATTTATTTGCACTCAAACACATATGCTATAAGCTCTCCTGCGAACCTGCAGAACTAGCACTCCTGAAAGAAAGGATATTGCGGAGACATGGCTTAGCCACAGCCTGGGGGAAGGTTCGCAGGAGAGCTTCTGTAAAGTTTGGAAGGTAGGAGACGAGATACTGGCAGAAGTAAAGCTGTGAGTACCGGGCGTGAGTCGTGCTTCGGTAGCTCAGATGGTAGAGCACTTGCCCGCGAAAGGCAAAGGTCCCGAGTTCGAGTCTCGGTGAGGCACAAAGTTTTAATCTGCCAGGAAGTTTCACACTTTGTTCTGTTCGTGGATCCATCGTAAAAGCGCCACACACCAAAACAGAGTATTGAGGAAATCACTGTGCACGCGCAACACGTCCTCCCAGCTGAATGTCACTCCGCACACTGACTCATCAGATATGCAGCTCTCTTCGCTCCTACTGTCTAGATGGCAGTACCACCCCGAAAATTTTGGATTCCATCTCGTATATAGTGAGGAGAACCTCATAGATGTAGACTACTGCAGAGAACAAACGATGATTTCTTTTGGACTGTCACAACAGCCTCAATAAATCTAAAGGAGAACATTATTCCACATGCTGTATTTCAGATTATATTGAGGAATAGTGCAACTCCTGCAAATGTACTTCGGTTTAACAGTATCACCTCTTCAGCGCAAAGAAAATAACGCACAACCGCAATTTTAAGAATTTAATAGTGCTAAGGTACTCCCAGGGTGGCTACACAAACTTGGAAAAAAAAATTCCTAAGAATTCCAGGTGTGAGGAGGATGAATGCATCAATACGCTGCTGACAAAGTAATGGTAAGAGAGGAAGCTAAGAAGGGGGGCACGGGGAGAACACCACGGTAATGACTTTTCCTTTCTCTCAGCTGTACTATATACCAGCCACAAGCAGTAGTTTAACTAATTTTTAACGACACTAATTTATATGGAATAATATTCCTATAAGTAACACACTTTAAAATATTATGTATATTAAAATTTGTGATTTATGAGACTCAATAAAATTCAACTTCAGTGCTACATTAAAATGTAGAATTCCTTGGGATTTTATAACATTCCTGAAATTCCCTGAGTTTTCCTGGTAAGATGTTCTAATCTACATAAGTACTCTGCAAGCCACCGTACGGTCCATGGCCGAGGATACCCTGCACCATTACTTGTTATTTACTTTAATGTTCTGCTCGAAAATAGAGCGACCGCCACCTTGTACTTCTTAGCAGTTTTTGTAATTAAAACATTTAAAACGAGCGCTTGTAAGTGTGAAATTTGTGGAAACAAATACAATTATCGGAAGACTCTAGGCAGCATATTTCCAGAGCGCACCCACAGCAGTTGAACGAAATCGCGACAAGAGTTTTGCATGGCAAAGAAGTTTAAAACATCATCAATAATATGTTCATGGCGTAATGAAGCAGCAGAAGAGGTTGTATGATATACACATTTGAAGCTGAGCCAAAAAAGTGTTGGATTGATCATTTCCAAGCCGCTCATCAAATACGTGTGAAATCTGAAGATCTGGAGTTCTCTAGTGAAGGTGAATTTTTGCAGTGGAAAGAAGAAATTGAACACACTATACAATCCAGATTCGTCAAACACCGTAGCATTAAGTTTGTTGATGATTGCTCAACCGGTAAGTACGTTTGCCATCATTCAGGTCAGTTTCTTTGCAAAGGTGAAGGTATGAGACACCTCAAAATGGCAGGTAGTAACAAAATTGGTGGAAAGTGCCCTGCAGAGATGAAAATCCTCTATAAGGAAGAAAAGTGCCTTGTTAATTTTGTGTCCACTCGTGTTGGACACGATCTAGATTTAAGTCATTTGAATCTGACACCACAAGAGCATAGCTGCAGACATTGCTGCAGGCATCCTGTTTCCCATTGTTCTTGACAAAATTTGATCAACTGTGCAGAATTTAAATTCGGAGAGAGTACATCTGACAACATTGCTTCTTATAATTTGGCTTCACAGTCAGTCAGACATCAAAATGATGCCATCAGCATCGAAGCTTGGGTACAAGAAGTTAATCAAAGTTGTAATCCATTGTAACTAACCTGTTACTACGGGTTATTCCTTATTATTGGGAATGGAAATACTTATTGCTTATGAAGTCAACGTGAAAAGAATAGGGTCGCCACCGACTCTAACCATACAACTAATCAAAGATTTGGTCGAGTCGGAAAATAAATTAATTTGATCACAGACCAAAAACTCACGAACATGCATACGTTGTTATGTCGCTCATATGGGATACGGTGTAATTAATAGTGTTCCCCGTGCACTGTTCACGACAATCAAACATTTAAAATAAAATAGCACATGCAAGAACACTGTGCAGAAGATCAGCTCCCAGCAACACACCTGAAAATAAGACTTAATCTACAGCATTTGTTGTAAAATACAAGGGGAGACTAATCACTGGACCTGTGCACAAGGAAACGCATTGGATGTGCTAACGGGAAAGCTACGAGGTGAGTGGCTTAGGCGCAAAAACGTAATCTCGGAACACAAGAGAAAATTGTAGATAAAATCATTTATTCCTAAGATAAGGATATGAGGCATGTACACAATTCCTGATAACACGTGGTTTGTGGAGGCACAATTTCTAGGTATAGTGCCAAATTCCAACAATATCACATCATACAATCATGTTAACATTTTCTAAAACAAACATGCGATCGGACAGTTAGTGATGCCGGTAGCCCAACAACTATAATGTTCTACCACGTGGTTGGCTCCCCACGGACGAAAGACACGGAAAGTAAGGAAAATTTACGAGAAGGCGAGGCTCTAAATATTTAGAAAGGTGAAAGCTTATACAGGCACAGCTGAAGGCAAACAGACATTCATGCAGAAGCGAGTGCTCACTTCTTATCGACACCTTTGTGTGGCGCTCTTCCGGCGGATCCAAGTCTGCTACAGAAATTTGCTAAAAGAAAAATCTGCCATAGTTTTGCATTCCTTGCTGTGAAAAGGCAAAGCAATCTTCCAGATTTGAAAAGCGAGACCAAAGGCTAACAGCTCTCCCCTCGCCAAGTAACAACGCGCCACGCGGTCAGTCTAACTCCCCAGCTGTGGACGCTTCCCGTACCGGCGGCAGACTGCCTTCCGCTCCTCCAGCCTCTTCCATCGCTCCGCGTGGACCGGAAAACCCCAAGATGCCATTTCCGCCACCAACCTAACGCAGGTGGATTTCTCACAAGTAGCGGAAACCTCTTTGCCGACTTGACCACTACCAGAGCTGGCTATTCTGTACAACTGCTGCTGAATCTGTACGACTATCGCAGACTTTCTGCAGCAGACTACGCCACCGCCTAGCAACGTGACACACAACCACATTCATTCAATCACACTACTATGAGAGTAAAGAGAATAGAGAAACAAGGAAAAGAAAGAGAAATGGTAATGAAAATGGGCTACCGGACTAATGAAAGGTGGATACAGGACCCTTTCACCATGTGTATTATTTTATAAGCCTCAAGAAATAATCAATGACCAGAACCCAGAATAGAGAAGCGAGGATTTCATGTTAGTAATAATGAACACTGCACAAGGTGAACTATAGACAAAATATGGAAATGATTATACTTGTGTTGATGGGACAGATGGTCCAAATGGCTATTATTTTGAACTTACCGCAATACTAGTACTAGGTGATATGAGACAATGATTTCCATACACTTTCCTCATTTCTAACAGAAATGACAGTGATGTGTTAAATATATTTTTCAACTATCTAAAGACTCATGTTGGACAGATCTGCCCCAAAGTTTTCATGTCAGATCTGGCCGAATCCTACAGTATCCCTTGGAACAGAGCAATGGGGCCTCCTAAAAAGAGACTTGAATGGCACCTGGCATGTGGACAGAGCATGGAGGAAAAACAGTAATAGTAATTCTGCATAAGGACAAGAGAACTGAGGTGTACAAGCTTGTCAAGACATTAATGCAGGTAAGAGATATTGCTATATTTGAAGAATCACTGCAAAAAGCACTCCAGAAGCTCTATAGTGATCTAAACCCATCCAAATTTGGTCATTATTTCAAGACCTACTATGAAAGAAATGCAAACAGTTGGGCATATTGTCGCAGGATGCAAGCTGGACTCAAAACAAACATGCCCTGGAGAGTATGCACAAGACTTTGAAATATGTACATGCTAATGCGAAGCAAGTGAAAGGACTGGACAAAGGTATATCTGTAGTGATGTCGTTTGTAACCAGAAAGCTGTTTGATAGGCTTACTTTGAGCATAAAAGGAAAATTAACAAGTACAATAAAAGACATTCGTGCTAGACATAAGTCTGTTTTAATGGATGCCTTCATTTCTAAGGTAGACAGTGATTGGGAATTACCTTCTTCAAAATCAAACGATGTCTGCCTTGTGAAGGACAATGACATTTACTGCAATTATAAATTAGTGTGATGTAAATGTAAAGTGTGCATTCATCGGTACTCTTGCATTGATTATAGTATTAAATTAAATATGTGTCACCACATTCATATTGTTTGCCAAACAGAAAAGAAGAGCAAAGGTGAGATTCCCTTGCAAAATCGTGTACTGTCAGATGCACTTGTTATTGATACTGAAAATGTGTCGGTGATTGATGAGAGGGTAGCAATTTTGGCCCAATTAAGCACAATTGCTAGCTGCGACACCCAGGAAACTGTGGTGTCACCGCCAGACACCACACTTGCTAGGTGGTAGCCTTTAAATCGGCCGCGGTCCGTTAGTATACGTCGGACCCGCGTGTCGCCACTGTCAGTGATTGCAGACCGAGCGCCGCCACACGGCAGGTCTAGAGAGACTTCCTAGCACTCGCCCCAGTTGTACAGCCGACTTTGCTAGCGATGGTTCACTGACAAATTACGCTCTCATTTGCCGAGACGATAGTTAGCATAGCCTTCAGCTACGTCATTTGCTACGACCTAGCAAGGCGCCATTACCATTTGCTATTTATCTTGTGATGCATGTACCGTCAGACCGATGTTCACCAATTATGGATTAAAGTTAAGTATTCCAACAGCTACGTACTTTATTTGCTAGACTGAAATCCTTTAACTGTTCCAGACCTCACGCCAGCCTGCGTGAGCTTAAACGCGTGCCTTTCGGCTTCACCTCTTAGTGGCTTGGCTGTCTTGCCAAGTCACAACAGGAAACATTGTCAGATGAAAAGAAAAAGATTGTCTCAATGTTTTCGGAAGTCATTCCTGGTATGTCAACTGCTGGAATTAAGCTAGCCAAAAAAAACGGTGTCAACGTTGAAGGCCAATGTAGATACTGTTAGAACCCATAGTGATAGTTCTCTCATCGACCCAGAAAGGAGTTGCAAGAGGAAACTTGTGCCACAGAGAAGGCTGTTTTCGACGAAGAAAAGCAAAACATTACACAACATATGCTCCTGATGTAGATGAAAGCCATGAGATATTGAGAACTCTTCTAGGTGAAGGTTTGGTACCATTAAATAGGAACCATTTCATGGTAATATTTTAATACCTGAAATGCTCATGTATTCCATTCTGGTGCAGTAAGATCTAAACCAGGACGTATGTACAGTCATGCTCAAAAGTATCCGAACGACCTAAATTGCATTTCGCTTCATTCGCATGCAACCCACATAACGCAGCTGTCTAGGAGGTCCTCTAATCGCTCCTCGGTACAGTCGTTTGACTATTCAAAATGGTTCCAACAAGTCACCACTATAAAACACTGCTCTGTATCGCAATAACTCAAGATGTAAAGTAACACCACGATAGTACAAACATCAACGAAAACCTTATCACAGATAAGACTGTCGTTAAGGCTTGTAAGCTCACATTTATTACAATAAATGACATACCTGAAATATTACCACCCTCATTATTACGTCAGATAGGTAATGCACGTAGTAAGTTCATCGTATTCATGATTTCCTCTTCAAAGTAAAATATCGTACTTATTATTTAACACAAAATGACATTAAAAATTCATGTTATTGACGAGCAGCTAGTTGAGAATATGTGTGAACTTCAAATGACATGACGAACGGTCTCGATCTGCATATGGATTCAAACCAAGGTCATGCAGACTAAGCAAAGATTTCGGGACTGACGGAAACTAAACCTTTTTAACAGACGCGGATTCCTACCCAGCATATATTGTCCCCAATGACGAACTACGAGAGATGTTAAACACTGATTCTTCACAAGTGACTAACTTGAAATTCCGTGAGGTAAAGCTTTGTGTTGGACAGGGATTCGAACCCAGAACCTAATCAGATTGTTATCGAAGCACAATCAACTGTGACATATCGGATTTTCTCGCCAGTAGCAAGATGTTTTAACTGAAATGACGAGACAAAACATTAATTGTTGCATTCCCAGGACTCCAAGCCGGCACCTATCGCTGTTATATTCTAGAGAAAAAGAACGTTAAAAATTGGTTTGTTACACCAGCAGGGACATGTGAGCATGTTTGAACTAGAAATAATATGACGAAGAGTTCAGTGCTGACTGGGAATCGCACCCCACACATATCGTTGTTGACTACACACAAAGAGACGTGAGGTACCGAATTTTTCTCCACCAGCAGCTCGGAATAACATCCTTGAACTTACAGAAATCTCGCAAATAGGTCTGTGTCTCACTGGGAGTCGAAAACGTCAGATACCGTTAGTGTTGACAATGAATGAAAATACATTAAAAATCAAAATTATTATCCACCAGCAGACAGGCGTTCTCATGCTACAGCTTGATAATACACAATGAAAACCTTAGTGCTGGGCCAGGATTCGTCCCCCGTTCACGTGCAATATGTGGAAATGTTGAGGAATCTGCAGTTTTGAACAAACAACAAATTGTAGACGAGCTGTATTGTCACGAAGGGATCAAATTCCGCGTTAAGGGCGGTCTGAGTTGCATTGCCAGTACAGAACCAATTTTATCGACATACAGAAGTTCAAATAAAAGTTGGAATAAGTGTCCTGTGACCCTACATAGCGTTTGTTTCGTCATTAGAAATAAATAACTAGTATAAGAAAGGCTACTGGCCATAGAGTCTCTACATGTCGCCACTCCTGACTTTATTGTGGTTCAACCTAACGTCTGCTTGGTAGAGAAGGAATATCATGTTTAATGTGAATTTCAGACTACAATGCTATTATAGCTTCTTCATTGGCGTAGCCAGAACAGAATAGAATCAGTCTCTCCCTATCAAAAATCATTATCAGAAGTTGGAATCCATCCCAGACCATAAGTATATGAACCGGTCATCAATCCAACAGACCACCAAATCTTCTTCCCTGTGACTCATTTTTCTATTGTAACGCCATTGCGCCAAACTGGATGAGAATTCTGACACATAGGCTCCCTGTAGTTTGCAACATGTTCAGTACATTCATTTACATGATTGACCGAATCGCCATGAACTAGCTGCCTCGGCTACGCAGTGCATACATTCGACTCTATTTTGTAATCACCAAAGTAACATCATGTGTGTGTGTGTGAAATCTTATGGGAATTAACTGCTAAGATCATCAATCCCTAAGCTTACATACTACTTAACCTAAATTATCCTAACGACAAACACACACACCGATGCCAAACACACACACCGAACCTCCGCCGGGACCAGGCACACAGTCCATGACTGCAGCGCCTTAGGCCAGTCGATAACACTATGTATCTGCCACCTACACAGAACTGCCAACAGTGTAGGATGCAGAAATTTAAATAGGTAGTGTTCCTTTCCACTTGAGCTACTCTATTGCGCTATCTTTTTGTTGAAAACGTCGTGCAGTGCAAAAGAAAAGCTGTAACTGTCTGCCTCTCAGAAGTCTAGATCCGTCCATATGCATTATCTCACAGCACTGTGGAATGCGGAAGTTCTGAAGGAACTGTTGTTGACTTCTGGAGGTACTGTAGCTATGTGTCAGCTAGCAGTGTAACGGTAAGCGTCGCGCACTGTAGTTAAGACGTCGCGAGTTCGAGTACATTCATTGCTTCAATTTTTAAAACGCAGTTCTGCTGTCTACTGAAGTTATCAATCTAATGGAACTTTGAACATAATTCCCTTCACTTCTC
The DNA here is from genome assembly GCF_021461395.2 of Schistocerca americana. Lineage (NCBI taxonomy): Eukaryota > Metazoa > Arthropoda > Insecta > Orthoptera > Acrididae > Schistocerca > Schistocerca americana. Next base: position 92,510,829 of record NC_060130.1, read on the forward strand.
AACCGAAAACAGTCGCATATGGAAAAAGGGCTCTCTTCTACTACATTTTGTTCTTTTCAGGTTTAGTAGATGGCCAGGCAGCAGATGCATCTCCAAACTTCTGTATTATGTATGGGGAGAGCGCATCGTGCCAAAATACGTCAGAAGAGTATTTTCTACATTAGCTATCGTGTGGTAGTGGCATTTTATTCTTCTTCAAACCTTGTTTGACAGCTTTAAACCGAGCGAGGTGGCGCAGTGGTTCGACACTGGACTCGCATTCGGGAGGACGACGGTTCAATCCCGCGTCCGGCCATCATGATTTAGGTTTTCCGTGATTTCCCTAAATCACTCCAGGCAAATGCCGGGATGGTTCCTCTGAAAGGGCACGGCCGACTTCCTTTCCCGTCCTTCCCTAATCCGACGAGACCGATGACCACGCTGTCTGGTCTCCTTCCCCAAAAACCAACCAACCAACAGCTTTAACTCAGAGCAAGTTTTCTACACGTATGTAATCAATAAACTACATGTGCATTGTCAGACTGTTATAGATAACAACAGAGAATTCGCATATATCGTTGATGATTAATTTCTCTCTCATGTTACGAAACTTTACGAAAATTGTGCACTGTATTATAAGAGATGAAATAAAACTACCCACAATAACCTTACGATGAAAGTCTGTTTTAATAAAACTGAGTATCTGTGCACAAGTGTGCCTCTATCAGCACGAGTTAGTAAAATACTACCCATTTAAATTTCGATTGGGTCTGTGTTTAAATGGTATCCTGTGTCATACTCAAGAGGTAAGTAAATGTGGCATTCATGTATTCCTAGAAACTCAAAATTCGCTTGTCAGCAGTGGAAGATGATGACGATGTTTGGTTTGTGGGGCGCTCAACTGCGCGGTTATCAGCGCCCGTACAAATTCCCAATCTTTGCTCAGCGCAATATCGCCACTTTCTTGCATGATGATGAAATGATGAGGACAACACAAACACCCTTCATCACGAGACAGGTGAAAATCCCTGACCCCGCCGGGAATCGAACCCCGGACCCCGTGCTCGGGAAGCGAGAAGGCGACCACGAGAACACGAGCTGCGGGCGAGTGGAAAGAGGCGTTAGCTGTTATGTTGCATTGTAAGTTTTTCACCTGTGCACTATGAGCAGAAAGTATTGCGATTTCTTTACTGATGTTTGATCTGACTGCTTGTACCTCTGTCACAGAAGAGATAAAGACGTTACACTCAGCGAGGCTGGAACCGCATACCATAACAGACGCTTCTTCACAGGTCAGCACGTTACCACACAGCTAGTAAAGAGGTATGTATCTTGGCTCCCTCTTACGAGGCCAATAGTAGGCAGAACTCGTAAACCGCTATTTAAAGTGCAACGTACGGGGGGCTTACTGTAAAATTATCGATATATTAAAAATATCTATTGATAGTCTTACTCGACCATGAGGTGCTGTCTGACTTAAGTTGGCTCTGTTTAAAGGCGCGGTTATGCCCCCAGTATCATTTGCGTCGAAATTATCAGATGGTTCAAATGGCTCTAAGCAGTATGGCACTTAACATCTGAGGCCATCAGTCCCTTAGACTTAGAACTACTTAAACCTAACTAACCTAAGGACATCACACACATCCATGCCCGAGGCAGGATTCGAACCTGCGACTGAAGCAGCAGCGCGGTTCCGGACTGAAGCGCCTAGAACCGCTCGTCTTCGAAATTACCCTTACACTCTAATTATTAAACAAAAATATGGTGATTGCTAGCTACGAAATCAATAATGCGGTTATTAGCATATGATACCAAATTAAGATTTATTCAGAAAACAGGATGAGCAATATTTCTAGCCTAACATGACAATCCAATACACTCGCTAACCTAACTAACCTATCATTGGCACAATGCATCCTCTTTTCCTAACTACTTAAGTCAACACTGAACCCGCAAGTGACTCTATAGAAGTTCTGCCCGAACGGACACAGACTCAGAGAGCCCCAGTCAAAGAGCTAGCGTAATACGTACTCATTTAGAATTACGGTGCCCTATTTTGGCTGATGATTGCTAATATCACCGTAATTCTCCGTGATGATTACGACGGTCGGCCCAGCCAACGTCGTGATGCCGTCTTTCCCGTGAGCGGGCTTGGCTTTAATCTCCAACGTGGACGTGGTTTTCGTCCGTAAACTCCTGTACGTAATTGTTCAATTGCGGAGTCCGTCACGAGTCAATACTCAAGCTACTTGCACATATGCCAAGAGTAGGTGGTCGACTCAAATGCGCGGCAGCAAAGGTACACTTCAGATTGCATATGAACACCACAAGTTAGTACAAATCTGTTTCTCTCTTCAGAGGGACAGATAATGCTACGTGTGTGGAGTCGTATGCTCTACACTATTCAGACTTGGAGAGTAACCCCTGGACTCAATGCCGGTAATTTCTCCAACCTACTTCTCTCCACGCTCTCCAAGCAGGGCAGCCAGACACCGCGACTGCTCCTAGTCCACTGCCGACCCCAGAGTCCTCGTTCAGAATTTTTGCAAACCTGACCGTTCTTCGCCCCATGGATCCGTGCGCGTTGGTAGCCAATCACGACACAGACTACCAAGCATCCGTGCGCGTTTGTACCCAACCACGACACAGAATTCTCCCGCGGTTACTGTTGCCGCCAAACTTTTAATATGCATCTCTACGCGCTCTGCGCCAACCAAGTCACAGTCTTCCGCAAATTTTCCACTGTGGCGCGAAATTGTCTTTCTCTCTTTCGCATATAGCTCCTTCTCACTTCTTGTTGTGGTGGCCGAGCGTCTCCCAACGTCTTTGGTGGTCTGAAGTGCTGGCCGACAGAGGGGTCCGGCCGCGGCCATCCCGTTAGTTTGACATGACATAAACACCTTCCTTAGGGGTTCCAGCCCTGTCCCAGCCTCTGCGGCCATCTCGTCAGTTTGACATGACACACTCAACTTCCTTTTCTGTGTCCATTCTCTCCTACCGGTGGGCCAATTATCAATTATTATTCGGTCTTTTAGCAATGATTTAGCAATAATTTAGCATCATGTAAGGTACCCGTGGTCTAGGGGTAGCGCCTTTGACTTATAACCTAAACGTCTTCCGTCCCGGGTTCGATCCCCGCCACTGCCTAAATTTTGATAAATAATCAGCATTGGTGGCCGAAGACTTCCGGCATTAGCAGTCAGCCTCATTCTGCCAACGGCCTTGTCAAAGACGGCGGAGGAGCGGATAGAGGTTCAGGGCACTCTCTTTTCCTAGGGGTGAGAAACTGCCCCTAAAGGCGGAAGAATCAGCAATGATCAACGACATGAGGATGCAGAAGGCAATGGAAACCACTGCATTAAAGACACGTAACGTGTATCCACACGACATGTGGCCTGTAATTGAAGAAGTGTCATGATGATCTCTCCATTGGCAAAAGATTCCGGAATAGTCCCCCACTCAGATCTCCGGGAGGGGACTGCCAAGCAGGAGGTTACCATGAGAAAAAGATTGAATAATCAACGAAAGGATAACGTTCTACGAGTCGGGGCGTGGAATGTCAGAAGCTTGAACGTGGTAGGGAAACTAGAAAATCTGAAAAGGGAAATGCAAAGGCTCAATCTAGATATAGTAGGGGTCAGTGAAGTGAAGTGGAAGGAAGACAAGGATTTCTGGTCAGATGAGTATCGGGTAATATCAACAGCAGCAGAAAATGGTATAACAGGTGTAGGATTCGTTATGAATAGGAAGGTAGGGCAGAGGGTGTGTTACTGTGAACAGTTCAGTGACCGAGTTGTTCTAATCAGAATCGACAGCAGACCAACGCCGACAACGATAGTTCAGGTATACATGCCGACGTCGCAAGCTGAAGATGAACAGATAGAGAAAGTGTATGAGGATATTGAAAGGGTAATGCAGTATGTAAAGGGGGACGAAAATCTAATAGTCATGGGCGACTGGAATGCAGTTGTAGGGGAAGGAGTAGAAGAAAAGGTTACAGGAGAATATGGGCTTGGGACAAGGAATGAAAGAGGAGAAAGGCTAATTGAGTTCTGTAACAAGTTTCAGCTAGTAATAGCGAATACCCTGTTCAAGAATCACAAGAGGAGGAGGTATACTTGGAAAAGGCCGGGAGATACGGGAAGATTTCAATTAGATTACATCATGGTCAGACAGAGATTCCGTAATCAGATACTGGATTGTAAGGCGTACCCAGGAGCAGATATAGACTCAGATTACAATATAGTAGTGACGAAGAGTAGGCTGAAGTTCAAGACATTAGTCAGGAAGAATCAATACGCAAAGAAGTGGGATACGGATGTACTAAGGAATGACGAGATACGTTTGAAGTTCTCTAACGTTATAGATACAGCAATAAGGAATAGCGCAGTAGGCAGTACAGTTGAAGAGGAATGGACATCTCTAAAAAGGGCCATCACAGAAGTTGGGAAGGTAAACATAGGTACAAAGAAGGTAGCTGCGAAGAAACCATGGGTAACAGAAGAAATACTTCAGTTGATTGATGAAAGGAGGAAGTACAAACATGTTCCGGGAAAATCAGGAATACAGAAATACAAGTCGCTGAGGAATGAAATAAATAGGAAGTACAGGGAAGCTAAGACGAAATGGCTGCAGGAAAAATGTGAAGACATCGAAAAAGATATGATTGTCTGAAGGACAGACTCAGCATACAGGAAAGTCAAAACAACCTTTGGCGACATTAAAAGCAACGGTGGTAACATTAAGAGTGCAACGGGAATTCCACTGTTAAATGCAGAGGAGAGAGCAGATAGGTGGAAAGAATACATTGAAAGCCTCAATGAGGGTGAAGATTTGTCTGATGTGATAGAAGAAGAAACAGGAGTCGATTTAGAAGAGATAGGGGATCCAGTATTAGAATCGGAATTTAAAAGAGCTTTGGAGGACTTACGGTCAAATAAGGCAGAAGGGATAGATAACATTCCATCAGAATTTCTAAAATCATTGGGGGAAGTGGCAACAAAACGACTATTCACGTTGCTGTGTAGAATATATGAGTCTGGCGATATACCACCTGACTTTCGGAAAAGCATCATCCACACAATTCCGAAGACGGCAAGAGCTGACAAGTGCGAGAATTATCGCACAATCAGCTTAACAGCTCATGCATCGAAGCTGCTTACAAGAATAATATACAGAAGAATGGAAAAGAAAATTGAGAATACGCTAGGTGACGATCAGTTTGGCTTTAGGAAAAGTAAAGGGACGAGAGAGGCAATTCTGACGTTACGGCTAATAATGGAAGCAAGGCTAAAGAAAAATCAAGACACTTTCATAGGATTTGTCGACCTGGAAAAAGCGTTCGACAATATAAAATGGTGCAAGCTGTTCGAGATTCTGAAAAAAGTAGGGGTAAGCTATAGGGAGAGACGGGTCATATACAATATGTACAACAACCAAGAGGGAATAATAAGAGTGGACGATCAAGAACGAAGTGCTCGTATTAAGAAGGGTGTAAGACAAGGCTGTAGCCTTTCGCCCCTACTCTTCAATCTGTACATCGAGGAAGCAATGATGGAAATAAAAGAAAGGTTCAGGAGTGGAATTAAAATACAAGGTGAAAGGATATCAATGATACGATTTAGCCGGCCGAAGTGGCCGTGCGGTTAAAGGCGCTGCAGTCTGGAACCGCAAGACCGCTACGGTCGCAGGTTCGAATCCTGCCTCGGGCATGGATGTTTGTGGTGTCCTTAGGTGAAGTTAGGTTTAACTAGTTCTAAGTTCTAGGGGACTAATGACCTCAGCAGTTGAGTCCCATAGTGCTCAGAGCCATTTGAACCATTTTGAATGATACGATTCGCTGATGACATTGCTATCCTGAGTGAAAGTGAAGAAGAATTAAATGACCTGCTGAACGGAATGAACAGTCTAATGAGTACACAGTATGGTTTGAGAGTAAATCGGAGAAAGACGAAGGTAATGAATGAGAAGTAGTAGAAATGAGAACAGCGAGAAACTTAACATCAGGATTGATGGTCACGAAGTGAATGAAGTTAAGGAATTCTGCTACCTAGGCAGTAAAATAACCAATGACGGACGGAGCAAGGAGGACATCAAAAGCAGACTCGCTATGGCAAAAAAGGCATTTCTGGCCAAAAGAAGTCTACTAATATAAAATACCGGCCTTAATTTGAGGAAGAAATTTCTGAGGATGTACGTCTGGAGTACAGCATTGTATAGTAGTGAAACATGGACTGTGGAAAAACCGGAACAGAAGAGAATCGAAGCATTTGAGATGTGGTGCTATAGACGAATGTTGAAAATTAGGTGGACTGATAAGGTAAGGAATGAGGAGGTTCTACGCAGAATCGGAGAGGAAAGGAATATGTGGAAAACACCGATAAGGAAAAGGGACAGGATGATAGGACATCTGCTAAGACATGAGGGAATGACTTCCATGGTACTAGAGGGAGCTGTAGAGGGCAAAAACTGTAGAGGAAGACAGAGATTGGAATACGTCAAGCAAATAATTGAGGACGTAGGTTGCAAGTGCTACTCTGAGATGAAGAGGTTAGCACAGGAAAGGAATTCGTGGCGGGCCGCGTCAAACCAGTCAGTAGACTGATGACAAAAAAAAAAGGTGCAAAATCTGCTACCTAACAAAAGGACGAGATTAGTTGCGATTTCCACGTGCAGCTACTTTCCTGGGCTGCAAACCGTAAATTTACAATCTTTTTTTACACCTCAAGCGATAATAACTCAGATTATTCAATCGAAATGACAGGAAAAATCAAGTGAACTTTGAGGCTTAATTCCGTGCACACCAGGAAGTAACTCGTCGATCACAGAGTTGCCAAACATACTTTGCCTTGTTGACAAATCTCAGTTACAGTACCAGCAGCAAGAAGACGAACCGATGAGTTCCTACAGTGGCGTGGGAAGTGACCATAGCTTGCGTCTCAAAGATACGGCTGCCACGGCCTGGAACACGTAATGCGTCTGATTCGCATTTCTGTAACTAGGTTTAGGGACTGGAGCATAGTTACTAATAATACTCAGAACTGACTGCAAATTAAGCATCACAAATCAGTAACTCTCATAATTGTTTTTATATTTCTTTCGTAAGTGTACTCAAAACTAAGAAACCCATTCACAGACGTTTTCGTGGCTGGCCGATAGTCGAGCACACCAAACAAATGAAAATAAAAAAAAGAATATGCGTGTTTGTGTTTGTGTGAGAAAAGAAAGAGAGAGAGAGAGACAGACTGACAGAGATAAATATAAAAAAGAATGAGAGAGAGAGAGAGAGAGTAAAAAATTGTTGTAAATAAATTGAATCATAGTATGTAAAGAAATCTTTCATTAAAATGACATGTTCCACAGTATTACGAAATGTCATATTCATGATCTATGGAACAAGTATTAATCTAATCTAATCTAAACCAAATTAATCCTATTGCTGACAAGCCATGAAGTCATAAATCACCGAAATTTTCGCCAACATCTGTAACGAAATCTAAACTTGAAAATAAAAGACGACAGTTTTTGTAATAAATCAGGACTCCTATCAAGACCCTTTCGTCCCTTTTAACTAACCACGAAAGATGTCTGATATACCTCCGTTCAGAAATAACAAAGTGTGCATGCATTAAAAAGAAAAAAAAAACAAGGCTCAAATGTCTCCGAGCACTATGGGACTTAACATCTGAGGTCATCAGTCTCCTACAACTTACACCTACTTAAACCTAACTAACCTAAAGACATCACACACATCCATGCCCGAGGCAGGATTCGAACCTGTGACCGTAGCGGTTGCGCGGATTCTGGATTATATCGTCTTTCTCTTGAGGTTACCAGAGGTAAAGTAAATCTGCTTGTGCCTCTTAACAGTAAATGCCTTAACTCATGCATTGCACCCGTGATAGTTCGTTCCACGAGACCATTGTGGCCACATTTCCCAGCCCCAGGTGTGTGCTGTTATGGATGATGTGCATAGGTTACAAAATTAATCACGGTGTAAAAAATGCGAGTCTATTAAATGGTTAAGTAGAAGCAAGCTTCTGACTCGAAGATTATACTATTCTCATGTCAGCAGGATGTAAAGACTCTTCTAAGCATTATAGTCTCGATGTGAAGCCATTTTGAAATTTTCACTAATTGAGCAAATTTCTTAGTTCGTGAAAATCCACTGTGAAATGTGAAGTTACCGGATAATTCGATTGTTACCGTCATTATTACTTTCATTTTCTTCATACCGCTGCTGGAACACATGTGCTTGAAGATCATTTAATGCCTTTTGATCATTATAGAAGTAGTTGCCCAAGAACAGGTTCTTTCCCTGTCTACGGAATCCTTTTCAAGTTAATATTAAACATCAGCAATTACTCGTAGATTACATTAAAACTAAAGTAATTGATGAAGACGTTACTTGATAACAAAAACGCGCTGCCTTTCTTCATTTACTTGTGCCTAGAAATGGCTGTCGAATACTGCCAAACCAAAACCCAGGGGATCTTCCTGCCTTCCGATATACGTCCTGTCAGTTCTTCCATACGATTTGGTCGACGTGAGCTGTTTCAAGTTGTGTATGACAGAGAATGTTTTAGAAAATCAATTATTTTCCTTTACAATAAACAGAAAGATTTTCATTGTAAGCTATCCAAGTTCAAAATTTTCGCAATATTAGTTCAAATTTAAATTCGCTTCTATAATGCAGGAAAGTATTTCACAGTTGCAAAACCCACGTCTGACTCATTGACCTTACACTTAGTCGCTGACCATAAATTCCAGCTCAAAGTGAAACGAGTTTAAGTAACCTAATGTAGCGAAGACTGTTTGCCAGTGCTCTTTCTCACCGTAAAATACACAATTCACATATTGGGCTCCATAAGTACACGTTAACAATAACTTCTGTGTGTATGCAACGCATTCGGATTGTGGAATTTAGTGGCGGCCACAGTGGCCGAGCGGTTCTAGTCGCTTCAATCCAGAACCGCGCGACTGCTACGGTCGCAGGTTCGAATCCTGCCTCGCTTATGGATGTGTGTGATGTGTTTAGGTTAGTTAGGTTTAAGTAGTTCTAAGTTCTAGTGGACTGATGACCTCAGATGTTAAGTCCCATAGTGCTCAGAGCCATTTGAACCATTTTGTAGAATTTAGTGGTGCTCTCTCTTCCACTTCCGTATACAATTTGCCTGCCTAAACGGGCCCTTTATCATTACAGGCCCTGGGGAAGTGCAACATCATACTTACAACAGTAATGTGTTTATAATGACAACCTCACTGTGCGTTTTACCTGATTTTGTAATGATTTAAATAAAATAAGATGACCCTCCAATGGCAGACATTTCGCCCCCTTTTCCTTCTGTGAAATTTGTCAGTAAGCTTTTTGCCTTCAAACCAGCGAAACGCGGCAGAGTAAGGCCGGTAAACGATTCACAAACCACGATTTACTACCGTTAAGACGATTTCTTTAAAGATTGTCGTAGCTGAAGGATTTTAATTTATTCTTAAACCGTCTTACGCAGCAACGTTCACAGATATCTCAAATAGCAGAAGCTCTTTATCCAGGTACAAAGGTTGTAAAACAAATTTCCCACAGTTTGGGTCAGGCTGATCTTTTCGTCTGATAGCATTGCATAAGTATTTTGTGTAAGAGGTATCACAAGTAGTGTTTCTGTAGCTGTGGGAATCATTGGTTGAAAACGAGTTTAAGACCAATGGGTTCAGTACTACTAAATATTCAAAATGATTATCAACCTAAATCTGAGTTCGTCCACAAACTGAGACGTATTTATAATATTGAAGCTAGACTGTGTACCCTTGTCTTCCTTGAGTAGGCACTGGAAGGCGTTTACACACACGTATTCAGTACTATGAAATTTAATTCTTCTGGGTTTTCAGTGTGCTGTATGTGTTGTAGATACAGTCTCAGACAAAAAAATTAACCGCCGAGTCGTTCACATAAGGTGGACAAGCAGTCATGCTCCCCTCAGAATTCTGTGTACGGCAATGCTCGATCTGGCAACATTGTAGACTGCGGCACTCTCCGGAGGAAGTCTTGACTGCAGCCTGCGTACGTCACTCTTGACTATGACCGTAGTCTTCAGGCAATACGCGAGACTAGCTAATAGCATATCTGGAAACTGAGAGCACACGTCGACAAAAATTTTATCTCCCCTTTCCTCTCGGTCCTGAAGCTATGGGTGTAATTCAAGCAAATCTACAATATATTTCGTTTTCTGTCACATTGGTAATAACAGTCTGGTTCAACAATATTTTAGCGAGAGATTTCTTGGCGGACCATCTGCCTCTGAACACCGCATGCGTCTGAGTTCTCAAGAACCCGTTTGCTGCCTACTGGCGGGGGCTGAGGCCTCGCCTTCTGCCGAAAACGTCTGCTCCACTCCTCACGCTCGACCGTGTAAAGTGCTTTAATATTGTTGAGTGGTGACCCAGAAAATCTGTCTACGATTTGTGTTTCACACTCGATAGCAATGGAGACGCAAGACCGTTTTTACCTGATGAGTATTTTATTACACTAGTATGAAATACATCACTGTGGCACAGAATTAATTTCATTGTTTCTGATCTAGTGCACTATAATTAAAGCATCCCATCCTGTTCTTTTAATTTCCACAGGAGATTCTTCAAATAAATTATTTTTGTCATGGATTCATATGTGTTAGTCAAGGCACAGAGAGTAAATGCAATGTAACGTGTTCGGTTTCTTTCTTCTATTCCCTATGGTAAATGGATGCGAAACATTGTGTCAATACCTTTCAGGACCTGCTCTATACATACTCAAGCAAATTGCTTGTTTTGAGGTCCATACATTAATTAATGGAGAAGTGACTGCGGTTCAAAGATGATATTTAAAATATTCAGTTGGATTTAAGGCGACAAAATTGCCCATATTTAAAGCTACCCAGAGAAAAAGTAAGTTGCTACAGCTGCTGTTAGCAAATGTGTGCAGAGAGTTAGTAATTACTACAGTGGACATTTAGCCTATGCTAAATTGCTTCCGATTTCGTTACAGAACTTCTTCTGGAAATTTGCGGCTCCATAAAATAAATCAGAAAAAAAGCTCGCACACGCTGGCCCTATACTAATCAAGAGGTTGATTTCCTTCATACTTATCACCCTGGTATGTGAGTCTTGAGTGAAGAACAACATTGAAATTCGTATCGTTGACGGTCGATTTGTATTTCTTCAGAGATGCTTGTATTATGAAGCAGCTTGGCAGACAGAAAGCCAAGATCTATGACCATTGACACAACTTACTGAATCAGGCTACCAAGAGGACTTGATGTGTAAAGGTTATCTTCCGATTTCGTTAAAGAATTTTTTCTAGAAATTCGCAGCTCCATAAAATAAATCAGAAAAGAAATCTTGCACACGCTGGCCCCTGCACGGTTGGAACTCACGACTGCTTGAACCGTTGTGACACAAGAAATGGGCGATATCACAGGGCTAAGGACACACTGCTGCCAGCATGCCACTCTCATAATGGTACTGGTCGCTCAGCCTCATAACACATCGTAAACGATAGTAAAAGTTGTCTCTTATGTGAAGAATAGCATTTCTTTAGTCAAAAAATTGAGTTTTCTGTCTCAGTGTCTTAGTTTACATGAGGATTATATAGCACGAGTCATTCAAATTCAAGTGAATTCAGTGAGTCAATTCAGTACCATACGCGGAAGTGATTGCACTGTCACAGTGTTGCCAAATGTTTGTGACGATGTTGCCAATTCAAAGCTGTGCTAGGAAAAGCTCTGTAGTGGTATGCGAGGAGATTCCCGTGCTCATGTCATAGGAGGATACGGAGAAGAGGCGTGGGGTTTGGTTTGGGCAGCGGTTTCTCCTACCAGTTGTGTCGAACATTCAGATGTATAATCTTCCATCACGATTATAGTTTCCCACAAAATATATACGAATAAAACACTTACCTTGTTACTTTGTGACAAAAGATTGTTTCAGTACAATAAAAAGTCTTTAGAAATAAACTTTGCCCACCTGCCACGAAAAGTAAGATAACAAACACTTTGCACCTCGAAGTCGATTGCATCTATGTGCAGTCTTGTGATCATACAAGTAGAATTTCATGAATTGTGTGATAATGTAGAAAAATGTTGGTGCGAATGGAAGCTATAAGAAACAAAGTTAACTAATTATTGTCCCACATAATAATCAATTCATTTGAAAATTCATAAGAGAAGAAACTAAAAATAATGCCCATTAAGACAGAAAGTATAGTGCAGGTGCGGGCACTGTGCTGATCTGCGCTTTTTCATCTTCAGATCTATACAAATAATGTATACTAACCAGCGCATTCATTGCTTTCGTAATTTTTCCCTCATGTTTAGTCTTCTAGTGATGAACTGGATCCACACCCATGAGTCTGATTGTTTCTTTGTATCCTTCCATCGACTATCTTTGTGTATTCTTCCTCGATGTTCAAAAGAAAAACATTATGCCTGTTCCCAGGTCGAGGTCGCAAGAAGGCTAACGAGTTGTAATCAAAATACACTGAGACGCCAATTTGTCTGTCGTCATGGTGTTAAGTCGACAGAAATAGTTGGATATTATCGCCTGCATCACCGGCATCCCGTTGCCCTCTTCTCTTACTGCGATTTTCATATTACCCGGAACACAAGGCGATGAGATAAATGTGTGTATTCTCCGTGACGAAACATCATACATTCCATTCATCCTGATCCATTCGTTACATGCATTGGCAGCAACGAGTGATACGAAAGCTGTTGTCAGGTGACGAATAACAATAACAATGGTAGTAATAACAAATCAGTAATCAAGGATCTTTACTGCATTACAGAGAACTGTTAACGATTAAGAAAATAACAAAGAAAGGCTGAATTTTTAATTGGCACATAGGTGTTCTTACCACTTTGTTGCTGAATTCTGTTCTGATTGTTTGCAGAGAGAAAAGAAAGAACACTATAGCCATACATATCGCTAGTACAACGAGATATTACCTATTAACTATCCTTGCTTTACATCACGAAACGAACATGGCGTCACCGAGCTGATATTTGAAATAAATTTCTGTTTTCTTTCTTTGTCTCTCTCTCACTTAAACAGAAAAGGAGAAAAATTAAACAACATAAATGGTCTCTCTTTGATGCCTCAATCTTCATTGCCGTTATACGTCTTATGAGAAAAAATCGTACTCTTCATTAAAATAAACGTCTTCGTCTTCTTATGCAAATATTTGCGATGTATTGTACATTAAAATTTTACTAACTTATTTAAATTAAAATAGGAAAAGTTTTCCTTTTGCTCACAGTATCTTAATCGCTGAAGAGAAGTTAAGCTGAAATTAAACAATATGTGCTTTAATCAAGTCTTCTTACTATTAACACAGTAGACTCAGTACCGTGTCCAGTTCCCATCCTCTTCTACAGCTGCATTTAATCGCCGGGGAACAGAGGCAACAAGCTTTCTCATGATTTCTGTCACTCTGTGACATCTCTTCCGAGAACGCTGCCTTGGTTGTTGGTGCAGGTCTTTTGCTCCTAATAATTTTTTCCATCTGTGCTCACACGTGCTCTATGGGATTCAGGTCAGCAGCTTTCGGAGGCCAGTCCAACAGCTCAGTGTCTCCTTTCATCTGAAACCATTGTCTTACACGGTTGGCTGTATAGATTGGGTAACAGTCATGTTGGAAGATGATTCTACCTCCAGAAAATCGCTGACGAACAGAAGGAAGCATGATTTCTTCCAGTGTGTCGCAGTAATAAGCACTACAAAGCGGACGCTCAAGTTCCCACAGCACGCCGCTACCATTTGCTGGTATCCAGTCCCAAATATCCACACCCAAACCGTGACAGACGTCCGGCCACACCTTTGCCTCTGCTGGATATATTTACGGTCGTATCTCGTTCCGCGTGGTCGATACACATGGACAGACCTATTTGGAGCAGTTAAAAATACCTTCTCGTCGGTAAATATAACTCGGTCCCAGTACGAAAGCGGCTTCCTTCTGAAGGCCAGTGCGAAATTTACCCTGGCAGCCCTATGTTGCTGTATCAGCGTTTCCTTAACAGCCGATTTCCGTCCATACCTTCCGTCCTCGTTGAGTCGACGACGTATGGTCGACCTGCTCACTGTTAGCTGCAGGATGTTTTTAATTTCTCTGCTGCTCCTGAAAGGGTCCTCAACACTGCAGCGGAGTATACTCGTGTCTTCATCCTCTGTGGTAGTCCGTGGGCGTCCAGAGCGACGACGACGGTTTACGTGGCCTTCATTTTCCATCCTCTTCACCCAGAGATGAATAGTGGATTTGCTGTATCCCAGAACACGGGAAATGATACTGATACAGTACCCATCTTCATGAAGCGCAAGGATACGACCGTTATGAAACTCACTGAGCTGTGACATGTCGCCGGCCTCAGTGACCGAGCGGTTCTAGGCGCTACAGTCTGGAACCGCGTGACCGCTACGGTCGCAGGTTCGAAGGTTCGAATCCTGCCTCGGGCATGGATGTGTTTGATGTCCTTGGGTTAGTTAGGTTTAAGTAGTTCTAAGTTCTAGGGGGCTGATGACTTCAGAAGTCAAGTCCCATAGTGCTCAGAGCCATTTGAACCATTTTGTGACATGTCGCCATGATAGAAGTAAAGCCCGACTCACAAGGCAACAGGAAACGAAGTGCCGCACAGGACGCAGAGCACTTGCACAAGCACCGAAGTCAAATTCATTCCCGATTTCAAGCTTTCAATAGCGTGACAGATTATATTCACGATTTCACTGGAACGTTCAGATAGTTCAAATGGCTCTGAGCACTATGGGATTTAACTGCTAAGGTCATCAGTCCCCTAGAACTTAGAACTATTTAAACCTAAGTAACCTAAGGACATCACACACAGCCATGCCCGAGGCAGGATTCGAACCTGCGTCCGTTGCGGTCGCGCGGCTCCAGACTGTAGCGCCTAGAACCGCTCGACTATCCAGGCCGGCCGGAACGTTTAGTGAAATATCATTAAATCAATGCTGTTGCAGACGATCCAGTTATAACAGATAGGTGGGTTCAATTTATGGGTATATCAGCCAAAATCACTAGTCTGAAATACGCAGCTGTCGATTTTACCACATATGTCTTAAAAAACAAGAGCTCGAACCATGATAGAACTATTTTTAAGGAGCTGTGTTAGATGACAGTTTATATCTGTTTAACAAAATTCGGGTTAAACAAAAATGTGTTTTAGTCGTAACTATTACTTCGAAGGAACGAACATGTTTTAGTACGGAGAACTAAAGTAGCCTAAACTGTGGCGTTCAGGGTATTCGAGGTATTGCATACATTGCTGTATATCACTTAGAACGCTCGTTGTGGGGAGCAGTTAAGTCTCACAACGAGAGGATCTGACATGTGCGCTACCGATTTTGATCAAATATTGCATGGACGTTCTAGCTTTGTGCTAGACACTCCTTAGCTTTTGAAAAAATCGAGGCCAAAGTTGAGGACGGACAATCGTATTTTCAATACACTGAAGGACCGTCTACAAATAAAACGTTTTATTAGTACATTTTGGGTTCCAGCCGTTGCGTGGTGGCAACGTGGTAAAGAGCAAGGCTACGAATACAGTCTGCTTTCGGCTGCGATGGAGCGAGGACGTCCGCTGCGCCCCAATGTGCGCGACCGTGAGCGCTTGCTTGTGTTTACCTTCTCGCGGCGCGAGTTGTATTCGTTCCAAGTTCAGTGCGACTATGGCACACACATGTCGCCACGATACGATAAGAATTGCCTTCCAACCAGATCACGCGCGTCCGCGAGCCAGTGTAATAGAACAGTCCATATGCGACGATCTACGTTTAGATCCGGCGACTGTCGTCGGAATACATTTTTCTATAACGGCGAGCGTAGTTTATGTTTAAATAACCAGTGCAGACGTCTGCGCGACAGTGGTGTCTAAATACACGAACTCACACAGATTCAAACATTCTGACGGGCATATCGGTGCAGCGACGGTGGATCATCCAGGCATGGGCCTGAGGACTGTAAGGGTTTTGGAGCCCCCCGTCAAGGTCCCGGAGGAAGTTGTCAAGGACGCCTTTCGACCATATGGCAATGTCATCAGCCACGTTGCAGAAAAGTGGCAAACTTTTTCGACGTATAAGGTCTACAGTGGTGTACGACAAATTGAACTTGAGCTCAAGAAACATGTGCCGTCCTATTTGAACATCGGTTGCTGTCGTGCGATCATAATGTACGACGGTCAACGGCGTACCTGTTCCAGATTTGGGCAGGAAGGCCATGATCGATCGGGCTGCTTACAACGTAGAATTACGCAGACACCAGTGAGAGACTCCGTTTCTCCGACGGGGACGACAATCCTGCCCCCACGTACGCTCAGACGACGATGCGCACCATAGATGAGGATGAAACGGGCGATCTGGTGCATCCATCGACGTCGGAAGGACCAAGGGAGGAAGAGGAAGAACCCCCAACGCCAACCCAGATGTCGCCCCCTTCACAGCAACAACAGTAGCAACAGTCCCACGGAATCCAGACGGCCGGCCGAAGTGGCCGAGCGGTTAAAGGCGCTACAGTCTGGAACCGCACGACCGCTACGGTCGCAGGTTCGAATCCTGCCTTGGGCATGGATGTGTGTGATGTCCTTAGGTTAGTTAGGTTTAAGTAGTTCTAAGTTCTAGGGGACTTATGACCACAGCAGTTGAGTCCCATAGTGCTCAGAGCCATTTGAACCATTTTTTTTTTGAATCCAGACGTAACATAACATTCAGGACGAGATGGACGTGGACGCGAACATTGTCCCGACTGCGGCTTTTCTAGCGGAAGGTGATACGCTGCTGGACTGCCTCCCACATTCTGATACGGATGTCGACGTTCGAAAGCAACGTTCGCCTCGACGACGCAAGCGATGTCAGCGGACCCCTTCTGACGGTTGCCTCCTAACACGGAAGGTCAAGAAGGTGACATCTCGTCAGACAGCATGGATGCTGCAGGTCGCGTCGATGGATGGCGCTCCGTCCGCCTCTTCCAAAGACGACGTGGGTAAGAGAGATTTAGTTGCCGATCAGCTACACAGCATCGTTCTGCGCCCACTGTGGTCGGACGATGTTGAGGAACTTCCTGGAGGGGGCACGGGTGACAGGGAAGGGGGTGGCATTGGGTTTGCCACTCCTAGCGTGAAAGATTCATAATTTGTAACGGGTTCAGTGGGTCCGACAACTCTTGCTGTTATCTTCGATTGTCATGGCGTCTACCCTAGGTGAAGAGGCTAGGCAGCACACCTTTCGCATTGCCACAGTCAAAATCAATGCGATAAGGGCACTGCACAAACTGACAATGCTACAACGCATGCTCGATGCGGCGGACATTGACGTGGCCCTCTTACAGGCAGTATGTGTCTCTAGTTTCCCTGACTTCTACGCATATGCCGCCCACATTTCCCAAGCCTCTTCTACCGTTTGTGGCGTGGATTTCCTACTACAGGAAGGCTTGGCAGATGCGGACGTACTGTACCTACCGAGTGCAAGAGCCATGGCCGTAACTGTCAACGGTGTATGACTCATCAATGTATATGCCCTTTCAGGAGCAGGGAGACGAAGAGATCGGGCCCGCTCTTTTTCTGTAGGGGCCGCATAGACGATATGGTGATAGAAGGAGATTTTTAACTGTACTTTATCTCCGTCTCATCAGCAGCCCAACTCCTGGTTACACCCATTATACAAGTCATTCGTCAAGTCGGTTAGACAGGATTTGCGTCACCAGCACCCTTTCGAAGGCGACGAGAGGAGCAGAGCTCTGGCCCACTGCATTCACCGACCACACAGCCTATATTTGCACCATTGCCCTCCAACCTGCACGTGTATGACGCAGTAGGCCCCCCTGGACGAGCTGATAAGTATAGGTGCTATCGAAGAGTCGTGGAACGCGTCCTTACAGCGTCGTGGTCGTTACCGATCGACCTTCAGTTGGTGGATAGAATGTGCAAAGCCTACTCTTAGGCGCACCTTCATGGCTTACGGCCTGGAAGTGGCGGCATGGAGGAGGAGCACGGAAAACTTTTATTACACCGTCCTACGGGAATGTCTTGCTATGGAGCCCTCACCTGATAGGCAGATCATAGTCAATCGCGCGAAAGCGCAGCTCGTCTTCATAGCACGCCATCATTTACTGGGCGCTGTTATACGGTCCTGTGCTCCAGACATGATACAATCAGAAAGACCATCTATGCACCACGTGCTCTTAGAGCGCAGGAGGCGCCGTAGGGCGCTGGTAACCGACATGATAACGGACGACGGTCGACACGTGGTAGAACAAGCAGATATAGCAGAAGCCTTCTATGGGCATTATGCTCACCTTTATTCAGCAGTGCTCCCTGATATGACGATGGTAGACACCGTTTCAGCACATGTCCACGGTACAGTTCCACCAGACGTGGTACCGACTTTACTGGGAGAAGTGACACAAGAGGAAGTGCTCGACGACATTGGTAAAGGTGCTCCCCATAAATGACCAGGAATCGACGGACTACCATTAGAGTTCTATCGAGCCTTTAAACAACTGTTGGTACCGTGTTGGGTTGAAATTTATCAGGAATTGATGTCCCCATGTATACCGTTGCCGGCACCGTTCTTGGAAGGACTGATTGTACCCATCCATAAGCCGAAGGGACGGAATTATGTACACGATTATCGCCCCTTAACGCTATTGAACAGCGAATTCAAGATCCTTTCGAGGCTGCTATCGGAACGTATTCGTGGCCCACTACTGCACGTCCTGTCCAGCGATCAGACGTCCTTGGGGGGACCCAACAACATCAGAACTGCGTTATGTCGTTACAGAGATCTCATCTCCCTTGCACGGGTGAGACGTTTGCTGGCAGCCCTGGCGTCTATCGACTTTAGCCACGCTTTTGACCAGGCGCGGCTCGTAATTAAAGGCTCTGAGGCGGAGCCACCCCAAAATATATGTTAAAGTAAGTTTTGCAAGAACGTATTACATAATTTAAATTATCAGGACGAATTTCGCATATTTCCCATTCAGATTAAAATAATGACGGTCAACATTTTTGGAACTGTTTGCATCGATAGATGTTTTCCGGACGGTTAGTAGTGTTTAGGCTGCGCCTTGGAACGTCCGTAAGCTGCATGTAGTAGCGGTTTGGGGGCGTGGCTTCTACATAGTACTGCTCTTATGGGCGACCCGAAGACTCGGAACTTGCAGCCTAAGGGTGTCATACCAACCAGCACACGTTTTTCAAGTTCCACTATCCATGTAATAAAGGAATGTAGAGTGGCCGATACTTCGCTATCCAATCTCTGTCTCTGCACATCTCTACTACGCTTCGATGCATCATTAATCGACGTTTAGTATTATTGTTTTGATCATGTTTTACATCGTTGTTTTGTTTCTGCCATTGGCTATTTTATCCACATTTAGAATAAGTTTGCAAATATCCCGCCAGAGTGCACTGGACTACAGTAACATAACAGTACTGCCATCTAGCGAGAGTTTCATAAGTGATTAGAGGACAAAGCGCGCGAAATTTGTCCCGTTGCTTTACTTTCCTTGCTTGCTGATGCTGACCGCTTTTGTTGATACCGTGTGATATTAGGCAGTTTCTTTTTCGGAGTGTATTTTGCAAGATTTTAGTGAGTTTTACTTGCTTGTGAATATCTGCGACATACCGCGAGTGTGGAACCAGCGCAATATGAACTCAGTGTGCAATTTAATAGGTGAAAACTTGGAACACGGCCATAGGATAAAAGTGAAAGAACTTGGTGCACCCAGACCCGATCTAACGATCAATCAAGAACAGAAGCAGTGGAAATCTAGGCAAGGATACAAATGCAGTTTTAATAGAGCAATGTACGATGCAGCTGAGTGGTTGTGTGGTTGTGAAGTGAAAAATGCATTTTTCTGTTTCACCTGTCTTCTTACAAATAGTACTGATAGTGCCTGGACTGAAACTGGTATCACTGACTTAAAGAATTTTCACGCAAAGGTGAAAAAACATAATTCCAGCGAAAATCATTTAAATGGTTTCACTGAGTTTTCAGTGCTAGGGAAAGTGGACATTATGTGCCAATTAGACAGTGCTTACCGCCGTAATATAAAGATATATAATGAAAATGTATCAAAAAATCGGTATATTCTGGGTAAACTGATAGACTGTATTCAATCTTGCGGCAAATTCGACCTTGCCTTAAGGGGCCACGACGAAACAGAAGATTCCAAAAACCCAGGAATTTTTCGGGGATTAGTCAGTCTTATGGCAGAACTGGACTGCGTCTTGAAGCAGCACATTGAGAAATCAGAAAACCGTGTTTTCTTAGGCCTATCGAAGACAATTCAAAATGAACTCCTGGAATCAATTTATGAGGTATGCCTCAATCTCATCAGGAGTGAACTGTCGAAGGCAAACTTTCTCGCAATAGAAGTTGATGAAATTACTGACTGAGCAAATTTGCCACAATTGGTCCTAATAATTCGCTATGAGCTACTGGGAGAAATAAATGACAGATTTATTTCCTTTGTATGCCCAAAAAGTCACAGTGCAGAAGATGTAACTGCAGCTGTTCTCTGCGAGCTAGAGAAAATGAATGCACATGAAACACCTGAAAAACTGATAGCTCAGTGTTATGACGGTGCTCCTGTTATGAGTGGTCATAAAAGTGGAGTTCAAACTAGAATTAGAGAAATGTACAGAAATGCTCACTTTATTCACTGTTACGCCCATCAGTTAAATTTAATTGTTGAACGTTGTGTGACGGGTAATAAACAAGTGCGGATCTTTAGCAACTTGGAAGGAATTTCCACCTTTTTTCCGGTCTTCTAGCCGTACAGCCATTCTTGACGAAGTAGTGAAGAAGCGTATTGCTACCTGTCCTCAGTCCATCAGATGGAATTTTAAATCACGGAGCGTAACCACTGTGTACAAATACCAAAAGGAAATTGTTGAGTGCCTCGAAAGAATTATTGATGATGATGATGCCAGTGATTACAAGACAATAAACAAGGCCACGGGACTGAAGGGTTCCTGCAAGACGAAGATTTCCTCTTCTGGTTAAATTTTTTTAATACAATCATGTCTCATTGTGACATTCTCTTTAACCAACTGCAGCAGAGGAATATTGCTGCAGTGAAAACTGTTGAATATGTATCGCACTTTTCAGATTCTGTCCTGCAAATTAGGGCCTCACTTGAAACTGACGATCACTGGGAACAGGTAGAACCAACTGCAAAACGGAGACGTTTCACAGAATCAAGAATAGTGAGTGCACGAAACGTTTGCGACCTCATCACAACTCAGATCAGAGAACGATTCAGTTTCAATGATCACTTATCGATTGCACAGCTGTTTGATCCATCGTTGTTTGCAATACATCAAACTATTTTTCCGGAAAAAGAGTTTAAGATAGCTGTTAATTTGTTCAACTTACAGTTTTCAGATCTACGTCATGAGCTGAACGTGTTGTACAGCCGAAAAGATTTTATGAGGGCGTCAGGTGCTTTGACCTTGTTGAACTTTCTTTACGATAACAATCTGGCTAAAGCTTTTCCTGAAAGTGTAAAACTTCTGCAAGTAATAGTAACCTTCCCTATGACGACCGGAGAGGCAGAACGCTGCCTCTCTACGTTAAAGCGAGTGAAAACATTCATGCGCAACACTATGATTGAGGACAGACTTTATGCGCTTGATTTGTGTTCCCTCGAAAAAGAATTACTGAATCGGCCAAATTTCAATGAAATGGTCATAGACCATTTTTCTGCGCAAAAGGGGAGACGAGTTGACTTCGTCTATAAACAAATGAATTGAGGTAAGCAAAAGTGCATTCATAATTGATAAGAAGTAATTTCTTTATAATAAGTCCTACTTAGCCTATTAAGTGAAGTGAGTAAAAAAGGGTAGTGTCATGTTCAGCCAGTCATAAACGTGGTGACATTTTCCGTAACGAATCACTTTTGGTACCGCTACAGTATGTTGCGCTACAGTGTCACATTTTGTGTACTTTAGCACAACAAACCGTACTAAAAATGACGTATTTTGGAGAGGTCTTTAGTGCGCTATTTCACATAAATGCATATTTTCATAATACACAATAATTACAAACTGTTCGCTTCTCAAACATGTGAATTAATATGGCAGTTGCACAAATTTCTCATGTCACCCAATCACAGCACAAGACCTGTGACGTCACCAAAACATCACAGTATCGTCATGCGAACTCGTAAGCTTGGAAGTAAACCACAATAAACGCCTTACGTTTAGAACTGGAAACACCAAAAATATTAAGTAGTCGCAAAGTTAACATTCACTGCATTAAAGATCTCTCCGAAACGCGTCTTCTCATATGATTTGCTGCAAAGTGTCATAAAATGTAATGATGACATATTAAAACACTAACCAAAGATTTTAACTTGAAGTTAGCTTCTAATCATATTTAATACCTGATTATAGAAGATACAGTACGTAAAATTACAGGTAGAGAGTGATCTACCCGCCCCCTTCCCCCCTGAATTCTTAGTTGTTTATGTCAGACTAATCTGTAGCGTACCCCCGGGGTCTATGTTGGCTCCGATCGATAAATGCCGCAGCCTTCCCCAGTATAGAAACCACGAGCCGCGCCTGCTTTTGACCGTGTGGGCCACACTTTCCTCACGGCTGTTCTACAGCTCATGGAATACCCCGACCCATTTATCACAGTGTTGACACGCCTTCTGCATGCTGATACTTCTCGAGTTCTTGTTAATGGAAGAATGACGTCACCCATGCTGATCCGCCGATCAGTACGACAGGGATGTCCATTATCTACATTGTTATTGACTATCTACATTAGAAACTTTGTTGTGTGGTCTCCGAGACAGGCTCACAGGGATACAGTCTGACGGCTCCATCTATCGCTGCACTGCATATGCGGATGATTTGATGATCGTCATACGAGGAGCTGACGATGTGGCGGCGCTTTGGACTGGAATGCAACCTACGGTACAGCTTCTGGTAGCCAAATCAACGTTGACAAGTCCGTCACCTTGAGAATAGGGATTGGGCTACCACAGGAACACAATACCCCCTTACGCTTCAGTGATACTGTCCGCTTCTTGGGCTTAGATTTCATGAACGACATGCGACGCTCGACGACGCTCAATTATCGACGCCTTCTTAACCAAATTCGGGCCGGAATTGCAAATCAGCGCTTGCAATCCCTCAACATCGTTCAATGGGCGCATTATGCCAATGTATACCTTGCATCCCGCATACCGCATGTCGCCCAAACGCTACCCATTCTGAACCCCTTGATGCATAGCATTATGGCAGCGCTGGGATACTTCGTCAGCGCTGGTATGTTACTGAAGATCAGATATGTATCTCTTACCCTCCCCAAGGAAAAAGGTGGTCTCGGCCTAGTTAACGTCCATGATAGGGCCATTGCCCTATATGTTAGCTCACATTTAAGTCTGATGCGCCGTTGTCCTACAAGCCTCACGAGTTTGTTTCTGTCGGCGCTACGGCCTGCTTCACTAAGAGCGTCGGTGCCGCTACAGGACATCCCAGCGCCCCTCTTTTATATAGGACGTTTATATTGAGAACAAAGTTATTCCAGTTTAGCGCTCACGACACCACGAATGGCCACAACTCGACGCCTATATCACGACGTGCTGCAACGCCGCCCCCTAAATGTGGTCGAACTAAAATATCCTGAGGTACGGTGGCACGTGGTGTGGAAGACTGTACACGATGCCGTGCTTGATTACGATGTAGTTTCCTAATGGTATATAGTCGCTAATGGGAAGCTTGTGACGAAGAACGTTTCTACAATATCCACATGGCAGAATCTCCCAATTGTGTGGGTTGTAATACAGTAGATTCTGACGAGCACTGCCTCAGCTGTGGAGAGGCGGAGCGGGTTCGGCACATAGTGCGGCAGATGCTAGCTTGTCTCTTGCGAGTTACGCCGGAGCATATATCTGCATGCATGTTATTGTTTCCGGATGAGACATTTTACCCCAAGACTCGGACCAACTCCTTCACCTAGATACGTGGACTTGCGGTCCATTACCTCTATCACAACGGACACAAGAACTTACTTGACTTCTGGCTCTATTTGCAAGAAAGACATCATGCTATTGCCGGGCATACCAGATATCGACAATGATTCGCAAATGGAATGCCTTTCACAGCCCGCCGTGTAGTTGGAATGTTCCAGGTAGTGGCAGATGAGGTCAGAACGAACAGCAAACGATCATACATTGAACTATCTTTATCGGTGGGTGCAGTCGCTAGGATGCCTAACTACGAAGCGGTAGCTTTATCTTCATGTTATTCATGTTTACCATCTTCGATGGTGTCTTCATTCTGTTTTAGTTTTCCTGGCTTGATCAACTACGACTGTTCACACATTGATATATAAACATATAGAGGTCTCGGGTTCGATTCCTGGCCAGTCCCACGATTTTTATCTGCCGTATTACACTTATTTCCCATCGGGCAGTGTTTGTTGATGTGGAAATTCCGAGTTGCACTGTGGTCCGAAAGCAACATTAAACTGTAGGTTACCCTATTAACTGGCTACGTAAGTCAACTCAAAGGTCGAAGGAAAGCAACGGTATACCACCTCCAACAAGACTGTGCCTATTAAAGCACTGTGGTGTTCAAACGAATCTTCCGACTGATGACTGCTTTACTTTACTATGGGTTCCACAGTTAATGATCTTCGGGTTGTTAACATTTTTGTGTTTTCATGCTGTAGCTTTGATACCAGTAAACGTAAGTAACCAGCCAAGGACTGTCAGCGTTCGAGTTGTCAAGGTGGTAGACGACGATGCTGTCGAATCCAGTTACAATCTTGGTCATGGCTATGTTACAGTCGAATACCTCTATGTGCCTTTCTGCGTACTACACTTCGAACTCATCGAAATTAATATCTGATAGAGCTGTATTTAGCAACATGAATCAGATATGTTTTCTGAGCAATCAGTGCAGCGAGATTTCGTTTGTGTGTTATGCATGGTGCAACAAATATTTGGGTTTTGATTGCTTCTGTGAAAGGTTTCACCCCACTGAATGCGAGCAAGCTCACGAATAGATTGTCAATAATTGGAATTACACAATAACATACTTAAAAGGTGTATTTTTGTATTATGAATCCCGATGAAAATAACTGTAAATATATTATATATCTACTCGCTTATTATTCGCGCTTCTCGATGGTTACCTCAAAAAATAAAAAGGAAAATAAAAAGAGAGAGAGACAGAGAGAGAAAACAGAAATTTATTTCAAATATCAGCTCGGTGACGCCATGTTCGTCTCATGATGTAGAGCAAGGATAGTTAATAGGTAATATCTCGTTGTACTAGCGATATGTATGGCTATAGTGTTCTTTCTTTTCTCTCTGCAAACAATCAGAACAGAATTCAGCAACAAAGTGGTAAGAACACCTATGTGCCAATTAAAAATTCAGCCTTTCTTTGTTATTTTCTTAATCGTTAACAGTTCTCTGTAATGCAATAAAGATCCTTGATTACTGATTTGTTATTACTACCATTGTTATTGTTATTCGTCACCTGATAACAGCTTTCGTATCACTCGTTGCTGCCAATGCATGTAACGAATGGATCAGGATGAATGGAATGTATAATGTTTCGTCACGGAGAATACACACATTTATCTCATCGCCTTGTGTTCCGGGTAATATGAAAATTGCAGTAAGAGAAGAGGGCAACGGGATGCTGGTGATGCAGGCGATAATATCCAACTATTTCTGTCGACTTAACACCATGACGACAGACAAATTGGCGTCTCAGTGTATTTTGATTACAATTCGTTAGCCTTCTTGCGACCTCGACCTGGGAACAGGCATAATGTTTTTCTTTTGAACATCGAGGAAGAATACACAAAGATAGTCGATGGAAGGATACAAAGAAACAATCAGACTCATGGGTGTGGATCCATTTCATCACTAGAAGACTAAACAAGAGGGAAACATTACGATAGCAATTATTACGCTGGTTAGTATACATAATTTGTATAGATCTGAAGATGAAAAAGCGCAGATCAGCACAGTGCCCGCACCTGCACTATACTTTCTGTCTTAATGGGCATTATTTTTAGTTTCTTCTCTTCTGAATTTTCAAATGAACTGATTATTACGTGGCACAGAATAATTAGTTAACTTTGTTTCTTATAGCTTCCATTCGCACCAACATTTTTCTACATTATCACACAATTCATGAAATTCTACTTGTATGATCACAAACCTGCACATAGATGCAATCGACTTCGAGGTGGAAAGTGTTTGTTATCTTACTTTTCGTGACAGATGGGCAAAGTTTATTTCCAAAGACCGTTTATTGTACTGAAATAATCTTTTGTCACAGAGTAACAAAAATTTTCAAATATCATGATATCTTATGGGACTTCAGTCATCAGTCCCTAAGCTTACACACTACTTAACTTAATTATCCTAAGGACAAACAGACAAACCCATGCCAGGACCAGCCGCACACTCCATGACTGCACCGCCTTAGACCGCTCGGCTAATCTCGCTCGGCAAAAGTAACAAGGTTTTATTCACATATATTTTGTGGGAAACTGTAATCGTGATGGAAGATTATACACCTGAATGTTTGACACAACTGGTAGGAGAAAACGCTACATATTAACCAAACCCCACTCCTCCTCTCCGTATCCTCCTATGACATGAGCACGGGAATCTCCTCGCATACCACTACAGAGCTGTTCCTAGCACAGCTGAGAAACTGGCAACATTGTCACAAACATTTGGCAACACTGTGACAGTGCAATCACTTCCGTGTTTGGTACTGAATTGACTCACTAAATTCACTTGATATTCCCTTTCCATTTGAATGACTCGTGCTGTATAATCCTCATGTTAACTAAGACACTGAGACAGAAAATTCAATTTTTTGACTAAAGAAATGCTATTCTTCACATAAGAGACAACTTTTACTATCGTTCACGATGCGTTATGAGGCTGAGCGACCAGTACCATGATGAGAGTGGCATGCTGGCACCAGTGTGTCTGTAGCCCTGTGATATCGCCCATTTCTCGTGTCACAACGGCTCAATGAGTCGTGAGTTCCAATCGTGGTAGGGGCCAGCGTGTGCGAGATTTCTTTTCTGATTTATTTTATGGAGCTACGAATTTCCAGAAAAAATCCTTTATCGAAATCAGAAGAAAAACTTTACACATCAAGTCCTCTTGGTAGCTTGATTCAGTAAGTTGTGTTAATGGTCATAGACCTCAGCTTTCTGACTGCCAAGCTGCTTCACAATACAAGCATCTCTGAAGCAATACAAATCGACCGTCAACGATATGAATTTCAGTATTGTTCTTCACTCAAGACTCACATACCAGGGTGATAAATATGAAATGAACCTCTTGATTAGTATAGAGCCTCTATGATAAATTTCCACAGTAGCAGTTAGGAACTCTCTGCAGACATTTGCTAATAGCAGCTCTAGCAACTTACTTGTTCTCTGGGTAACTTCAAATATGGGCAATTTTGTCGCCTTAAATCCAACTGAAAATTTTAAATATCACCTTCGAACAGCAGTCACTTCTCCATTTATTAATGTATGGACCTCAAAACAAGCAATGCGCTTGAGTAGGTATAGAGCAGATTTTGAAAGGTATTGACACAATGTTTCGCATCCATTTACCATAGGGAATGAAAGAAAGAAACCGAACACATTACATTGCATTTATTCTCTGTGACTTGAGTAACACATATGAATCCATCACAAAAATAAATTATTTGAAGAACCTCCTTTGAAAATTAAAAGAACAGGATGGGATGCTTTAATTATAGCGCACTGGATCAGAAACAATGAAATTAATTCTGTGCCATGTTGATATGTATTTCATACTAGTGCAAGAAAACACTCATCAAATAAAAACGGTTGTGTGCCTCCGTTGCCATAGAGTGTGAAACACAAATCGTAGACAGATTTTCTGGGTCACCAGTCAACAACATTAAAGCATTTTACACAGTCGAGAGTGAGGGGTGGAGCATACGTTGTCTTCAGAAGGCGAGGCAGCACAATGCCTCAGGCCCCGCCAGTAGGCAGCAAATGGGTCCCTGAGAAATCAGACACATATGGTGTTCAGAGGCAGATGGTCAGCCAAGAAATCTCTTACTAAAATATTGTTGAATCAGACTGTTATTACCAATGTGACAGAAAGCGAAATATATTGTAGATTTGCTTGAATTACACTCATAGCTTCAGCACTGAGAGGAAAGGGGCGATAAAAGTTTTCTCGACATGTGCTCTCAGTTGCCAGACTTCGTATTAGCTATTCTCGCCTTTTGCCTGAAGACTACGGCCATAGTCAATAGTGACGTACGCAGACTGCAGTCAAGACTTCCTCCGGGGAGTCTCGCAGTCTGCAATGTTGCCAGATCGAGCATATTGCCGAACATAGAATTTCGAGGGGACCATGACTGATTTGTCCACCTTACGTGAACGACTCGGTGGTCACTGTTTTTGTCTAAACTGTATCTACAACACATATTGCACGCTGAAGACCCAGAAGAATTAAAAAAACAAAATTAGTTTATGAGAGAAACATTAACTATAGCATTCGAAGTGTTCATAGTATTGTATACATGTGTGTAAATGCCTTCCAGTGCCCGCTCAAGGAAGACAAGGATACACAATCTAGCTGCAATATTATAAATACGTCTCAGTTTGTGGATGAACTCAGATTTAGGTTGATAATCATTTTGAATATTTAGCAGTACTGAACCCATTGGTGTTAAACTCGTTTTCAACCAATGATTCCCACAGCTATAGGAACACTACTTGTGATACCTCTTAGACCAGGGCTTAACAACTGGCTGGTTTTGAGCGCGAGTACTCGCGTCTGCTCAGGGACGTGCTCGCGAGCAGGTGCAAGGAGGCGGAGTAGGGAGGGAGGGGAGGGAGGGGAAGTGCGCGCGCATGTTTGAATGTGATCTCGCGTTCTTAGCAGATGTAACTAGCCATCTGAATGGATTGAACATTTTACTACAAGGTAAAGATCTGCTAATTACTCATTTCATAGGTCGAATATGTGCTTTTAAAATGAAATTGACACTTTGGGTGAGTCAGCTGGAAACAGGAAACATAGCTCATTTTCCTAAATTATCATCCATGCAAGATGTTCACAAAGACTGTGAACGTTATTCACATAGTTTAGTTGATCAGAGCTTTCAAGATCTGACAGCACTAGACAGTGATTTTGATCTGTTCTCTCCATATTCAGCGAATATTTAAGAGATTCGTCCTGAGCTGCAACTAGAAATTATTGACCTGCAGTGTGACAGAGAATACAGAGACAAATTTCAGAAGAAGTAAAACATTTTGGAATTCTAGAGACACTTCCCTCAGGATAGACTTCCTCGTTTGCACAAACTGGCGGCTACAATAATATCAGTGTTCGATTCCACGTATGTTTGTAAACAACTGTTCTCTGCAATGAAATGTAACAAGACGCGCCTGAGAAATGCATTGTCTGATCGAAATTTAAACTGCACGCTGCGCCTACAATGCACAAGAACAATTACTCCGAACATAGACGCAATTGTAAAGGGCAAAAAGTACAAGATAACCGAGAACCCCACACTTCAGTGACACCTTTTATTGTGTAACAGTTCACAAATTAATGCGAATGTAGAGGCATACAACACTAAGCTAATAAAATTATGTGGCACGAGTACATTCTCCTTTATTTGTTTCATTTGTTGCAGTACTAATTCGTGAGTGATATCCCTGCAGGTGACCGCGGATTTACATTGACTGGCGACAGCTGTTGTGTGCCCCACGTGACTCTGCCCACTGCCCGCTCTGGTCCGGTAGTGGGGGTGGCGTGCTCGCGCTGCTCCGTGCTCGCGCCTTCCTGCTCACAGCTTGCTCCGCGAGCACGTATGTTGTGAAGCCCTGTCTTAGACAAAATACTTACCTAATGCTATCAAACGAAAAGATCAACCTGACCAAAACTGTGGGACATTTGTTTTATAACCTTTGTATTGGATAAAGAGCTTTTGCTATTTGAGATATCTGTGAACGTTGCTGCATAAAACGATTTAAGAAGAAACTAAATTCCTTCAGCTACAACAATGTTTAAAGAAATCGTCTTAACGGATAAAATCGTGGTTTGTGAATCGTTTACTGGCATTACTCTGCCGCATTTCGCTGGTTGGAAGGCAAAAAGCTTACTGACAAATTTCACAAAAGATAAAGGGGACAAAATGTCTCCCACTGGAAGGTTGTGTTGTTTTATTTAAATGATTAAAAAATCAGGTAAAACGAACGGTGAGGTTGTCACTATAAGCACATTACTGTTGTCAGTATGATGTTGCACTGCCCAGGGCCTGTAATGATAAAGGGCCCGTTTGGGTCAAGCATATTGTATCCAGAAGTGGAAGAGAGAGCATCACTAAACTCTACAATACATGTACATTGCATACACACAAAAATTGCTGTTAGAGTGTACTTATAGAGCCCAGTTAGTAAACTGAGTATTTTCTGGTGAGAAAGAGCGCTGGCAAACAGTCTTCACTACATTATATTACTTAAACTGACGCCACTTTGAGCTGGAATTTATGGTCAGCGATTAAGTGTAAGGTCAATGAGTCGGATGCGTGTTTTTCAACTGTGAAATACTTTCCTACATTGTAAAAGCGAATGTTAGATTTGAATTAATATTTCGAAAATTTTGAACTCGGATAGCTTACTATGAAAATATTTCTGTTTATTGCAAAGGAAAACAACTGATTTTGTAAAATATTCTGTGTCATACACAACTTGAAACAAGTAATGTCGATCAAATCGTATGGAAGAACTGACAGCGACGTATATCAGAAGGCAGGAAGATCCCCTGGGTTTTGGTTTGGCAGTATTCGACAGCCATTTCTAGGCGCAAGTAAATGAAGAAAGGCAGCGCGTTTTTGTTATCAAGTAACGTCTTCATCAATTACTTTAGTTTTAATGTAATTTACGAGTCATTGCCGATGTTTGATATTAACATGAAAAGAATTCCATAGACAGGGAAAGAACCTGTTCTTGGGAAACTACATCTAAAATGACCAAAAGGCATTAAATGATCTTCAAGCACATGTGTTCCAGCAGTGGTATGAAGAAAATGATAGTAATAATGACGGTAATAATCTAATTATCCGGTAACTTCACACTTCAGAGTGGCTTTTCTCAAACTAAGAAACTTCAAAACGGCTTCACATCGAGAATATGATGCCTAGAAGAGTCTTTACATTCTGCTGACATGAGAATAGCATAATCTTCGTGTCTGAAGCTTGCTTCTACTTAATCATTTAATAGATCTGCATTTTTTACACCATGACTAATTTTGTAACCTAAGTACATCATCCATAACAGCACACACTTGGGGCTGGGAAATATGGCCACAATGGTCTGGTGGAACGAACTATCACAGGTGCAATGCATGGGTTAAGGCATTTACTTTTAAGAGGCACAAACAGAATTACTTTACCTCTGGTAACCTCAAGAGAAAGATGTTATAATCCGAATCTACATTATACAACACGTTCCTTCATTACCAACTGGGCAGAGCCAGTTCATATTGGGAAATGACACAGGCGGAAGTCATGGTTAACAGAAATACTGTCGCCAGTAAGCTTACTTACATCAGAAAATTTTATTTTATTTGATGAACCGATAGCCATTTAAAAGAAGAGGGCTCCTAGTTTACTTGTACTTAATTGAACTAGAGACATTGAAAAATTTGTTGCTGGAATGTGAATCGAATTCGTATCTCCTCTTTTGAGGATCTGAATCTCACAGAACAGTACAGTTCAATCATTTCGTTCCTTTCCCCAAGACTGCAATCTTCTCTAGGTCTCCTCCAAAGGTAAGTATGTGGGTCCGAATCCTGATTGAGTACAAAAATATTCATAATTTCATTTCAAGCCCTAACATGTGCACACTGGCTTGCTAGTGAAAATTAATGTGCATTTTTAATGTCTGTTCAAGTGTTGCCAACAATCGCAAAAGGTGTCGTTATTTCTGGTCAAACATGCACACATTTTGCTGTTGATGAGTAACCAAATGAAACTTCAGCTATATCCGTGGATGATAAAGAAGGACGGTAGGTCGGTTCGATTGTCACTCAGGCAAAAAAATTTGTATCCTTATTTTAGATTCAAACAACTAGCAGCTGGTAAGAAAACCGATATGTAACATTTGAATTTACTTAGTTAACAATCCGATTGCGTGTTGGGTTTGTATCTCTCTCACAGAACTTCCCATCATGGGCTTCATCTTTAAATGCATGTACATTTTGTTACTTCTGAATGGAGGTACATCCTTCGTGCTTAGTTAACAGGGAGAAAAGGGTCTCAATACGAGCCACATTTTATTACAATAACTGTCATCTTCTTTTATTTTTAAATTTAAATTTGGTTACTGATATTGGCGAAAATTTCGGTAATTCATGCTTCTTCATGGCTAGTAAGCAGTATGATTAGATTAGATTAGATTAATACTTGTTCCATAGATCGTGAATACGACATTTTGTAATGATGTGGAACACGTTATTTTAATGAAAGATCTTCTTACATACCATGCTTCAATTACTTTACAACACTTTTTTACTCTCTCTCTCATTCTTTTTTTTATAAAAGAATGTATATATATATATATATATATATATATATATATATATATATATATATATATCTTCTCTCTCTCCCTCGCTCTCTCTCTCTCTCTCTCACACACACACACACACACACACACACACACACACACACACACACACACACACAAACAGATTTATTTTTATTTTTATTTGTTTGTTGCGCTCGACTATCGGCCAGGCACGAAAACGTCTGTGAATAAGTTTCTTAGTATTGAGTACGATTACCAAAGAAATATAAAAACAACTATAAGAGTTACCAATTTTTGACGCATAGTTTGCAGTCAGTTCTGAGTATTATTACTCACTATGCTCCAATCCCTAAAATTAGTTACAGAAATGTGAATCAGACCCATTACGTATTCCAGGCAGTGGCAGCCGTATCTTTGAGATGCCCGCTATGTTCACTTCCCAGCCCCTGTAGGAACACTTCAGTTCGTCTTCTTCCTGCTGGTACTGTAACTTAGATTTGGCAACAAGACAAGATATGTTTGGCAACTCTGTGATCGACGAGTTACTTTCTGGTGTGAATGGAATTAAGCCTCAAAGTTCACTTCATTTGCCCTGGCATTTCATTGAAAAATCTGAGTTATTAGAGCTTGAGGTGTAACAAAAGATTGTAAATTTACGGTTTTCAGCCCAGGAAAGACATTGCTCGTGGAAATCGTAACTAATCTCGTCCTTTAAATACCGGTTTACGAGTTCTACCCACTATTGGCCTTGTAAGAGAAAGTCAAGCCACATATCTCATCGCTAGCTGTGTGGTAACGTGCTGACCTGTGAAAAAGCATCTGTTATTGTTTGCGGTTCGAGTCTCACTGACTGTAATGTCTTTATCCCTTCTGTGAAAGAGCTACAAGCAGTCAGATCAAACATCAATAAGAAAATCGCAAGAAAATACTTTAGGCTCAGAGTGCAATGGTGAAAAACTTACAATGCTCCACAACAGGTAACGCCTCTTTCCGCTGCTGACAAGCGAATTTTGGGTTTCTAGGAATATATAACTTTATTTATGAAATGCCTCATTTGCATATCTCTTGAGTGTGACACAGCAAACCAATTAAACACAGACCCAATCGATATCTAAGTGAGTAGTATTTTACTAATTCGTCCCAATAGAGGCACGTTTGTGTACAGATATTCAGTTTTAATAAAAACAGACTTTCGTCATAAGGTTATTGTGGGTAGTTTTATTTCATTTCTTATAATAGAGTGCACAATTTTCGTTAGGTTTCTTTTAGTGTTGTTAAAACAATAATAAATATGAGAGAGAAGTTAATCATCAATGATGTATGCGAATTCTCTGTTGTTATCTATAACAGTTCACAAGGTACATGCAGTTTATTGATTACAAGCATGTAGAAAACTTGTTCTGAGTTAAAGCTGTCAAACAAGGTTTGAAGAAGAATAAAATGCCATTACCACACAACAGTTAATGCAGAAAATCATTTTCTGACGTATTTTGGCACGATGTGCTCTCCCCATACATAATACAAAAGTTTGGAAATGCATCTGCTGCCTGGCTGTCTATTATACCTGAAAAAAACATAATGTCGAGATGTTAGCCCTTTTTCCATATGCGACTATTTTTGGTTGAAAAGTGAAGGGAATTATGTTCAAAGTGTCATTAGATTGATTACTTCAGCAGGCAGAAGAATTGCATTTTAAAAAATGTAGTAGTGAATGTACTCGAACTCGCGACGTCTTATCTATGGTGCGCGATGCTTACCGTTATGCTACTAGCTGACATGTAGGTACAGCAGCTCCAGAAGTCAACAGCAATGCTTCAGAACTTCCGCATTCCACAGTGCATAATGCATGTGGACAGATCTAGACTTCTGAGAGACAGACAGTTACAGATTTTCTTTTGCACTGCATGACGTTTTCAACAAAGAGATAGCACAATAGAGTAGCTCAAGTTGAAAGGAACACTACCTATGTAAATTTCTGCATCCTACACTGTTGGCATTTCTGTGTAGGTGTTAGTTACGTGATTTTATTTTGGTGATTACAAAATAGAGTCGAATGTATGCACTGCGTAGCCAAGGGTGCTAGTTCATGGCGGTTTGGTCAATCATGTAAATGAATGTACTGAACATGCTTCAAACTACAGGGAGCCTATGTGTCAGAATTCTCATCCAGTGTGGCGCAATGGCTTTACAATAGAAAAATGAGTCACAGAGAAGGAGATTTGGTCTGTTAGATTGATGATAGGTTCATATACTTATGGTCTGGGATGGATTCCAACTTCTGATTATGATTTTTGATAGGGAGAGACTGATTCTATTCTCTTATGGCTACGCCAATGAAGAAGCTATAATAGCATTGTAGTCTGAAATTCACATTAAACATGATATTCCTTCTCTACCAAGCAGACGTTAGGTTGAACCACAACAAAGTCAGGAGTGGCGACATGTAGAGACTCTATGGCCAGTAACCTTTCTTATAATAGCTATTTATTTCTAATGAGGAAACAAACGCTATGTAGGGTCACAGGACACTTATTCCAACTTTTATTTGAACTTCTGTATGTCGATAAAATTGGTTCTGAACTGGCAATGCAACTCAGACCGCCCTTAACATGGAATGTGATCCCTTCGTGACAATACAGATTGACTACAATTTGTTGTTTGTTCAAACCTGCAGATTCCTCAACATCTCCACATAATGCACGTGAACGGGTTCGAATCCTGGCTCGGCACTAAGGTTCTCATTAAGTATTATCAATCTCTAGCATGAGAACACCTATCTGCTGGTGGATAATAATTTTGATTTTTAATGTATTTTCATTCATTGTCAACACTAACGATATCTGACGTTTTCGACTCCCAGCGAGACAAAGAAACATTTGCAAGATTACTGTAAGTTCAAGGATGTTATTCCGAGCTGCTGGTGGAGAAAAATTCGGTAACTCACGTCTCTTTGTGTGTAGTCAACAATGATATGTGTGGGGTGCAATTCCCAGTCAGCACTCAACTCTTCGTCATATTATTTCCAGTTCAAACATGATCACATGTCACTGTAGGTGTAACAAACCGATAGCTCACATTCTTTTTCTCTAGAATATAACAGCAATAGGTGCTGGCTTGGAGTCCTGGGAATGCAAAAATTAATGTTTTGTCTTATCATTTCAGTTAAAACATCTTGCTACTGGCGAGAAAATCCGATATGTCACAGTTGATTGTGTTTCGATAACAATCTGATTAGGTTCTGGGTTCGAATCCCTGTCCAACACAAAGCTTTACTTCATGGCATTTCAAGTAAGTCACTTGTGAAGAATCAGTATTTAACATCTCTCATAGTTCGTCATTATGGACAATATATGCTGGGTAGGGATCCGCATCCATTGTAAATGTTTATGTTATGTAATTTAAAGTTGATATTTGCTGAATGATACTGTGTAAAATCAAGGTATATCACTCTCTGTATGCCTAATCAGGAATGACTGTTAGTTTCCATCAGTCACGAAATCTTTGCTTAGTCTGCATGACCTGGGTTTGAATCCATATGCAGAACGAGACTGTTCCTCATGTCATTTAAAATTCACACATATTCTCAACTTGCTGCTAGTGAATAACTTAAATTTCTATTGTCATTTTGTGTTAAATAATAAGTATAGTATATTACCTTGAAGAGGAAATCATGAATACGATGAACTTACTACGTGCATTACCTATCTGACATGAGAGTGGTAACGTTCAGGTATGTCATTTATTGTAATAAATGTGAGCTAAGGACAGTCTTATCTGTGCTAAGGTGTTCCCTTATATTCGTAGTATCGTGGTATTACTTTACATCTTGAGTTATTGCGGTACAGAGCAGTGTCTTTTAGTGGTGACTTGTTGGAAGCATTTTCAATAGTCAAATGACTGTACTGAGCAGCGATTAGAGGACCTGCTAGACAGCTGCATTATGCGGGTTGCATGCGAATTAGGTGAAATGCAAATAAAAAAATTGCTCATTACCAATTTTCCAAAAAATTCACCTAATTACCCAGAACATAGAAAACAGACCTACTTACTATATTTACTGAGTAGAACCTTTAATAAGTAGAATCATTTTAGTAAAGTACTATAAAATCGCTTATTTTACATATATTTCACATAGGTGAATGTAATAAATTAAGTAAATAATAAATTAAATATATAAAATTATTTTCTTTCTGCTATAGCAGCCATGTGATTATTATGATCTGTTATTTGTAAATGATTTTGAGACAATATTTATTTAGAGTTCTACCACATTCACCAGTAACTTTAATTTTCTGACATTCTTTCCAGCATTCTTTATATACATAACAATTTCCACCTGTTCGATATTTATATTTATAAAATTCCTCATTAGATTTTCAATCACACTTTCAATACAGTGTATTAAATGTGGCTTAGTGTTGTCCATTTAAAGAAAACAAAATTAACGAGAAAAATAATTTTACATTGTGAATGTTAGTAAATAATAAAAATGTATTAGTTAACAAAGTACATTATTTAAAAAAATTTTACACTGTAAACATAATTAATTATATAAAATAAATTAGTTAACAAAAGTATATCAGTTTAAAATATTTCACATTGTGAAAGTAAGTAAATAATTAAAATGTATTAGTTAACAAAAGTAAATTTTATTAATATTTTCAGTTTTTATTTTTTCTATCTTTCTTAAAATGTTTCAGAAATGTATATAAGCATGAAGTTAACACTTTTATAAATTTTTTAAGTTTTTCATTCATTTATATACAAGCAAATATTAATAATTAAAAATTTTCAGTAAATAATCTATGTTTTGCATCATATGTAAGATTCTTTTTACGATACATAATTACATAAGCAAGTGTATCATTTTCAATTTTATCATGAAAAGTTGTAGAAATTGTCATAGTAGTTTTCTGAGTAGTTACAACATTCTTTCTACATGTCATATTTATTACATAAATTGGATAATTAGTTATATAAGTAAATGGATTAATGTCAATAACTGATTTTAGTAAAGTAATTTTTTTAAATTTAGAAATGCATTGTATCCTTTAAGAAAATTATTTGGTGGATTAATATTCCACATTTCTTGAGGAAAAACTTCATTTCGACTATTTTTCAAATATAGATTTTGTAGTTTAATATGATCAAATAATGCTGAATCAACTAATTGATTATTTTTACGATTTGTCTGAAATACAACAAAAACAAAATATGGCATATCAATTTCTGTAGTGTTATTGTATTTTGTTATACCTAGTTCAAAACTGTTTTTACCAGATAATCCAGCAACTTCTTCTTATTGAAGTACATAAAAACAAATAGGGATTTTAGGATTTTTCAGAATATTTTCATATTGTTCAGATTCGTAATTTGGTTCACATTTAACAACTGGTACACGACAGCATCAGACCAACGAGGCATTACATCGCCATAAGATGAACTTTGTGTAAAAACTACACTTAAGTACCCTTCAAACATAATTTTTTTAAATTATTAAAAAATTCTGCGAGCATTGACAATGTATAAAGTACTTCATTTATTTTACTATTTATTTCTCCTGAATTAAGAATATGTCCTTCTAAACTTATTTTGTCAGTAACAGATAAAGTTAAATGTAGTAAAACTGTTGATGAAATAAAAGGATGTTCAATTCTAGATAATATATTATCTCCCTTTTTTATTGTTACAAAGTCAAACAGCATTGCTACATAACTATCAATTAACTTTTTTTTTATTTTCCATAATAAGTTGGATAATGTGTACCACAATTTCCAATAATACTAAAATTCATGTACAATTGTGCATGATTTGGATGAAGCCAACAATCACCAATATTTATTTCGATTTCTGTATCTTAGTTAGGAACTATTAAATTATTTTTAGTTTTCTCATACACAGGGATTGAGTACAGCTGATAACTTTCAATTTTGTTCGTGACTCA
The DNA here is from genome assembly GCF_021461395.2 of Schistocerca americana. Taxonomy (NCBI): domain Eukaryota; kingdom Metazoa; phylum Arthropoda; class Insecta; order Orthoptera; family Acrididae; genus Schistocerca; species Schistocerca americana. The sequence goes on from NC_060130.1 coordinate 92,549,371, forward strand.
GTCTATGATTGTTTTAGCAATTGCTTATTTATTAAGGAAAAAATTTATTAGCGTCAGCAAAGCAGACTAGCATATTTCTAAAATAACTTTTACTGTAGCACCATTAAAGTCAATTAAATTATCATTTTCATCAGTTATAGTAACTTCTAAATCTTGAATTGTATAAAAAAGAGGAATATTTACAGCATAAATAGGTTCATGAATTATTGGTTCACCAAACTCTGCTTTATGTTTGAATGAAGCAATAATATCAGTTTCTGTATAAAAATGATCATTATGTTTTACATACATTCCATCACCAAGATTGAAATTTATTTTGATGAATCCAAAAGGAAATATTTTAGGAACATCTTTAGCTATAGCTTTTTCATTAGCTTGAACAACTTGATTACTAAAACCAAGTAAATTTCCAGTACTATCTGCTACATCCATATGCAATTTTATACCTGTTTCAAATAGTTATTCTGTTTAACATTTCATCTACTTCAACGTATATATTGAGTTTTTACAAAGGTATAAATTTTTAAAATTTTTCAAACCATATTGACCTACAGAAACATCTATTGTTTCTCCATCACAACAAAGTTTATTATTTATTGTTGTAATATTTGGTGTTAAGAAAGTTGAATACAAATCAACTAATGAAACATTAGTATAACTATCACGAATTGGAACAGTTAATTGTTTTGAGAATTATAGATGATTTATCACTGAGTTGAAATAACCTACTAGTTTACTACAGAAAAATTGATAATAGAAAAATTATTAATAAATGAAAAAATTATTAATAAATGAACAAAATAGATTGGGAACCTAAAGTGAGAATTCCAGAAAATAAGACAAAAAACAAACATCTTAAACTTCTACCTAATTCTATTAGATGTGCAATAATTGTGGCAAGTGGTTGTGGTAAAACAACATTAATGATTGATAATTATATTTTAGCTGCAGGATGGCTGAATTGGAATAAAATTAAACATTTGTATGTTTATTCAAAAAGTTTAGAATGACCAAAATATCAAGACTTTATACAACAATGTAAAGAAATTGAAGATAAAACTAATAAACAAATTGTTAGTTTTATTGAAAATAATGAAGAAATTCTTCCATTAGATGAATGTCAACATAATTCAGTTGTTGTACTTGATGACTTTATTATAGAAAATCAAGATATTGTTAGAGATTATTTTACTAGAGGCAGACAGAGAGGTATAGATTACTTTTATTTAGCTCGGTGTTATTCAAAAATACCAAAACAGTTAGTTAGAGACAATTTAAATTTTTTTAATATTTTAGACAAGATGACAAAATTTTAAAACATATTTACCATGAGTTTGTTGGTCAAGATTTAAAGTTTGATAATTTTAAAGAAATATGTTGTAAATGTTGGAATGATGACTTTGGATTTTTCACAATAGATATGTCTAGAAAACCAAATGAAAGTAATTTCAGAAATAAAATATATAATTTCTTAACAACTTAAACATTAACATAATTAATGTTTTTTTCTTCATTAATTAATGTTTGCAAATTATGATGAATAAGTTGTTAAACAAGCTAAACAAAATAGAAAGAAACCTGAACAATTAAAAGAACAATTTATGCTTTGGAAAAAGCAACCAAGAACTGAATATGAGAAATATAAAAAGGAAGATTAACCTGCTATTGATGCTATTGAAAAAGTAAAACAAAGTGTTGAAGGTTTTAATGTTTTAAAAGCAACTGAAGAAAATAGGGAAGTTGAAAAACAAATGATTCCATATCGTCAACATATAGAATATTTAGGAGACTTATCACAAATTAAACAATTACATGATTCATCTGATGATATTCCTGGTAAGTATGACTTTACATTAAGTGAATCAGAAATTCGAGATGCACTGAATAAATATGAACAAGAAAAAGAATCAAGTAGTTGTCAAAAAGAAACTAGTAAGATAAATGTTAGTGAAAAATGTTAAAGTATATTAATCATAGTGAAGGTAATATATTTGGTTTAAAACCTATTGATATGTTGAGATATGTTGTTAATTTACATGTTGAATTCAATGTTGATAAACTAACAACTGGTAAAAAAAAAACATGGATATACAAGTGGATTAATGAGACTTTTAACTGAAGAAGAAATTCCTATGGAAGATATGAATGAAAAATTCGACGGTGTGGATTTATCAAATTATGTAGATATATTATATAATTCAGGAGCATTGTATTCTGATAAAAATCAAAATAAAATGATATCAACTAAAGGTAATAAATATAAATATTTAATAAAACCAATTGGTGATGATAATTTTCCAAACTTGAAAAGATCAGCTATAGATGATACTTCAGAAATAAGTTCTCTGGAACGACAAAAAACAGGTGAAAGCTTATGTGACTCTTGAAGTTTTCCCGGCGTATCGAATATTCCACAAGATTTCGGGATTGCAGCCGGATCTCATCGACTTCTTTCCACGATATTTCGGCTGACAACCTTACAGCCATCTTCAGGCGAGTGTTTGACACTGGAGATTGCTGGTGCAAGTCGCTCTATTTATACGTAAAAGTGCCGCAGGCGCGCATGCACAAGTTACCGTAGCATGCGCGCCACCTGTCGATTCCAAGGCCCTCTACAATATTACTGCATCTATGGAGCGCAATCGAATGCGTGAAAAAAGTAAAACATGCACGCAGACGTGTCCAAAACAATAAAATTTCAATATTAAAATTACTTGTCGCTCGACGTGTCAGAAGCCATAAAAAGTTTTCTTTTGGTTGAAATTAAAGAAATCAACGGGTCCCAGGCCTTATTCTATAAAAAGCCGCCATCACGATTAATGAGATTATCCGCTAAACGTATTTCCACGGATTCCTTCACAACTGAATCCCAGAAGATCTCGATGGGGCCAAGATTTTCGTGGCCGAATAATCCATAGTATGTCCTGTGGAAATACAATGTTTGGCTATAGCCGACTTACTTGGCTACAAAAGGCGACTGTGGCGCTCATGTTCAACGCAGCGGTCGTGTACTGTGCGTGTGGTTTGACCAATGTAGGCTTTCCCGCACTCTCAAGGTATTTTATAGATTCCAGCCTTCCGTAATCCCAGGTCGTCCTTGGCTGAGCCCAGAAGAGCACGAGTCTTTGTAGGTGGCCGGAAGATTGCTTTCACACGATGTTTCTTTAAAATTCTGCCTACTTTCGATGAAATGTTCCCGACATATGGGAGAAATGCTCTGGACTTAAACACCTCCTTATCCTCTTGATCTTGTTGGTGGTCACGTTTTTTCCTCCTTAAAGCAGTACTGACCTGATGTGCAGAATATCCATTACGTTGAAATACCGATTTCAAGTGCTCTAATTCGTCTGCAAGGCTGTCTTTATCAGACAAGACATGTGCCCTATGCACCAACGTTCGAAGGACGCCCATAGTTTGTGACAGGTGATGACAGCTTGACGCCTGCAGGTACAGATCCGTATGCGTGGGTTTTCAATAGACCGAATGCCCCAATGACCCATCCACCCTGCGTTTAACCTTGACGTCCAGAAATGGTAGGCAACCATCTTTTCAACTTCCATCATAAACTGAATGTTTGTGTGGATGGAATTCAGATGTTGTAAAAACCGTGAAAGCTCTTCTTCACCGTGAGGCCACACTACAAAGGTATCGTCCACGTACCGCCAGAAGACTGTTGGTTTCAACATCGCCGAATCGAGAGCCCTCTCCTCAAAGTCTTCCATATAAAAGTTTGCCACCAGAGGGGACAGAGGACTGCCCATGGCAACGCCGTCAAGTTGCTCAAAATATTCATTATTAAATAGAAAGTAAGTAGAGGACAGGGCATGGTGAAACAGAGTGAAGCATATCGCCGGGATCTGGACTTGGTTTCGAAAGAGCTGTTTTATTTGCATATGGACATTGCAGCTAATCTTCCTTCCCTCTCCTGGGAATGGGTCGATGGTGTAACATGGGCCAAATCACACTGGGTCCGCCAGGAGTATTCTTTAAGACAATCATCAAAGTTCGACCGACTCTCAGCAACGTCACGACAAGAAGATGTTTTTCGACGCTCCGTGGTAAATTTCACGGATAAGGATTTAGACAACGTGACACTGTCGGTACTTGGGAAAGGTCTGAACTTCACACCGACACCTAGGACCTTACCTTTAACAGATTTTATTAGTGCTGTTGAAGAAGCTGTCAGGCCTCTATCCAGTGAAGCAGCAGAAGAAATCAGGCGGGAAACATGTTGCGCCCTTACGAGAACTCGGCCTCAGAAGAGCAACATTTCTTCAATGGAAAGGGCTGCACTGCGCAAGTTACGGGATGATACTCAGACGGTGGTACTTCCGGCGGATAAGGGGAATGCTGCTGTGCTGTTGCCACGTGATATGTATGATCAGAAGATATATAGTTTGCTGAGTGAGACAACGTACAAGAAGCTCGATATAGACCCTACTCGGAAAGTAGAAAGGAAAACGTCAGAGTTGCTAAACTCCTCTTCTCTGCCGCAAGAAGTTGTGAAAAGATTGAGACCTCACAGTTCTGTTCCACCGAGGTTATATGGTCTTCCAAAGATCCATAAGGATAATGTGCCCTTACGCCCCATAGTGAGCAATGTCGGTGCTCCAACATATGATTTATCTAGTCATTTGGCTTCGCTACTGAGACCTTTTGTTGGGAAATGTATGCACCATATTCGCAACTATGCGGACTTTATCAATAGACTGAGAACACTACAGCTGAAGGATTCGGACTTATTAGTAAGTTTCCATGTCGTTTCACTCTTTATGAGGGTCCCTCTTTTGGATTCATTGTCACTTATCGGCAATAAGTTTACGGCCGATATAACGGCGCTGTTTCACCATGCCCTGTCCTCTACTTACTTTCTATTTAATAACGAATATTTTGAGCAACTTGACGGTGTTGCCATGGGCAGTCCTCTGTCCCCTCTGGTGGTAAACTTTTATATGGAAGACTTTGAGGAGAGGGCTCTCGATTCGGCGATGTTGACACCAACAGTCTTCTGGCGGTACGTGGACGATACCTTTGTAGTGTGGCCTCACGGTGAAGAAGAGCTTTCACGGTTTTTACAACATCTGAATTCCACCCACACAAACATTCAGTTTACGATGGAAGTTGAAAAGGATGTTTGCCTACCATTTCTGGACGTCATGGTTAAACGCAGGGTGGATGGGTCATTGGGGCATTCAGTCTATCGAAAACCCACGCATACGGATCTGTACCTGCAGGCGTCAAGCTGTCATCACCCGTCACAAACTATGGGCGTCCTTCGAACGTTGGTGCATAGGGCACATGTCTTGTCTGATAAAGACAGCCTTGCAGACGAATTAGAGCACTTGAAATCGGTATTTCAACGTAATGGATATTCTGCACATCAGGTCAGTACTGCTTTAAGGAGGAAAAAACGTGACCACCAACAAGATCAAGAGTATAAGGAGGTGTTTAAGTCCAGAGCATTTCTCCCATATGTCGGGAACATTTCATCGAAAGTAGGCAGAATTTTAAAGAAACATCGTGTGAAAGCAATCTTCCGGCCACCTACAAAGACTCGTGCTCTTCTGGGCTCAGTCAAGGATGACCTGGGATTACGGAAGGCTGGAATCTATAAAATACCTTGAGAGTGTGGGAAAGCCTACATTGTTCAAACCACACGCACAGTACACGACCGCTGCGTTGAACATGAGCTCCACAGTCGCCTTTTACAGCCAAGTACGTCGGCTATAGCCAAACATTGTATTTCCACAGGACATACTATGGATTATTCGGCCACGAAAATCTTGGCCCCATCGAGATCTTCTGGGATTCAGTTGTGAAGGAATCCGTGGAAATACGTTTAGCGGATAATCTCATTAATCGTGATGGCGGCTTTTTATAGAATAAGGCCTGGGACCCATTGATTTCTTTAATTTCAACCAAAAGAAAACTTTTTATGGCTTCTGACACGTCGAGCGACAAGTAATTTTAATATTGAAATTTTATTGTTTTGGACACGTCTGCGTGCATGTTTTACTTTTTTCACGCATTCGATTGCGCTCCATAGGTGCAGTAATATTGTAGAGGGCCTTGGAATCGACAGGTGGCGCGCATGCTACGGTAACTTGTGCATGCGCGCCTGCGGCACTTTTACGTATAAATAGAGCGACTTGCACCAGCAATCTCCAGTGTCAAACACTCGCCTGAAGATGGCTGTAAGGTTGTCAGCTGAAATATCGTGGAAAGAAGTCGATGAGATCCGGCTGCAATCCCAAAATCTTGTGGAATAGGTGAAAGTTTAGTTAAAAAACATATAGATATAGCAATTGAATGTTTGGATGAATTATGTTAGACAATTCATTGATAGATAAGCAGTAATTCATGGTGAAGAACTAGCTGGAAATAAGAATTATCGTAATGAAAAAGTTAGTATAGCACAAATGTTAACAAATAAATTTAGTGATTTTATAATTGACAATCCAAAAGAAATTCCATATTTAATTAGATTTTTGAATAATCTTCCACATACATTTTGGAAAATGCGATAAATATGCAAATGGATTAGTAAACACTTTAATTAACAAATTACCATTTGAAATGCATCTTCCAGGTTATAGATTTTGTGGTCCAGGAACAAAATTAGAAGAAACATTAGCTAGAGGAGAACAATTTATAAATCCATTAGATGAAGCTCGTAAATATCATGATATTGCTTACAGATATAACAAAGGTCTAGAAAAAAGACATGTAGCAGATAAACAACTTCAGTAAGTTGCAAAAGAAAGAATGTATGCAAGTGATGCTTCATTTGGGGAAAAAGTTGTACAACAGCTGTGAGAGGAATAATGTATGGGAAAAGAAAATTAGGTGTTGGTCTTGTACCAGCTGAAGCAGGCTTGAGCCTGTGGCTTGATGAAAATGGTTGGGGATTATAAAAATCCTTATAAATTTTTAAACTATATAAAAATCATTATAAATTTTAAACTGTATAAATATATAACTATATAAATGAATAACTTTACAATTGATTATACTTTGCTACGTAGTGGTAAAACTAAACCAAAGTCAATTAAATTAAAGTTCAATAATGAACAATCAAATGTAATTGAACCATTTTTAACTGATCCACAAAAACGTAAGAAAGAGAAAGCGACAGCTGAAGTTGTCTTAGGACAGCGTCGAAGAAACTGTTGGAAATTGACTTATTACATTAGGTATCCCTATTGTGAAATAATTGCTGAATATTTAACAAAAAAGAAAGAATGTAAAGGACTAACACAACATGAAGAGTGATTTCTTCCATTACTATTAGTTGCATTACCATATATAGCAACAACTGCTTCATTAGCTGGAGGATATGCAGCAGATGCAAATGCAGCTATAAACAAGAAGAAAGCTGATAAAGAATTAGAAGAACAAAAAAGACATAATCAAGCAATAGAGAAAAAAGTTAGTAATGGAATAAAGAAAACAAAAGAAAATTTCAAAAAGTAATTGGGAAATATCCTAATGCATTAAGTAATTTTGATATAGAAGAACTTACTAAACAATTAAAAATTAAACACTTTTGTGGTGTATACATGATTGATGAATTAGTCAATTAAACCATTATAAATTGAATGTGGTATAGTAAACTTAGATAATCTGATAATCCTGGTACACATTGGATTTGTTACTATAAAAATAATGATAAAAAAGTTGTTTTTGATTCATTTGATGGTAATATATCAAAACAATCAGTTAACTACTTAGGAAAAATGAACTATACTACAATGCAGAAAGAATACAAAATTTTGAAGATGTAGTATGTGGTCATTTATGTTTATTTGTTTTAAAATTGCTTTGTGAGAATTATAATTTTAGATTTAATAAATGGACATTTTTGGAAATAACATACATCTAAATAAACAAACTGAGTGTAGTTCTTATGTACTTAGTACACCTACATTCTCTAGAAAAAATATGATTAAGCAAGTTGATCCAAAGATAACTAATGCAGTTAAATAATTTCAAAAAGAATTTAATGTTATTTTTAAAGTAACTAAAGGTTATATTGTTTTTAGAGGTAGAAGAGTTGCTAATGTAAATGATCCAATTGATATGAAGGATGCTGTTACTAAACAATACTTAGAAAAGGAATATGTTACAAAACCCGAATACACAAGCATTCTAACACAGTTTAGTAATTCTGTCAATAAAGAATATTACAAAAAGGTTCTCTCAGATTTAAAGCAAAGGTATGGTATTATGGATGGCACCATGGAACATAATAATAAAGAAATAAAGAAAACGAAAACAAGTGTCCTTAATGCATTAGATAAAATTGAGTCACTAGAAATAAAACTTAAATCAGTAGATTCGCTAATTAATAATTGCTTAGACAAGAAAGTAGGTGAAGATCCAGAAGTATTAAGATCGTTAGATTAATTTGACCTCTATTACATTTTTCAATATGTGTGTACATATATTCAGAACATCACAATTCACATTTAGTTCTGAAAGACGATCATATTTATAGTTTAAAGTGTAAAAAGTTTACTGAAACATATAATCCACATAGAGTAACCACTAAAAATGGAAGACAGAGAATTGAAGGTATTTGTACAATATGTAAAACCAAAAAGAGCAAATTCATTAGAAATATTTTGTAATGGTGAAGGTTTAAATAATATTCAACTTTCATTTTAGTTCTATAATCTTTCATTTTTTTACTTCTTCACTTATTTTATTCAATGTTTGTAGTTTTTGTATACAAAAATCTTTGTCTTATTCGATCTTTGTAAAAAGTTTCCATTTATAAAGAAAAATTTTTTATTAGTTTTATGAAAATAAATTTGTAGTAAATATTCAACATGTTGTTTTGCAGCAAATAGTTTGAAAATTCTTCTTTTTTATTTTTTTACAAATCTAATACAAATTATTTCTTATAAATGGAAAATTTAAACAAAGTTCAAGCTAAAGCAAAAGATACTTATGAACTAATTGAGCAAGCTGATAAAGACATTGCTTGTCCTTTTTGTTTAACTAATGACAATAATAATCAATTTGTTAAAACAAGCTGCAAGTATTTTTTCATAAAGAATGTATTGATAAATGGTTAAAGGAAAAAGAAAATTTTCCAATTTGTTGAACGATTATTAAAAATAAAGTACCAGAAACAGTTATCATTGATTTTTATGCTCTGATGAATGCTCAAGATGAAGCAGCATTTTATGGTGATTATGATAATTATTTCTAAATAAAAATAAAATTTAAAATGATTAGGAAAATTTACTTTTTCACAAATCAAATAAATTTTTTTGTACATAAATGGAGTAAGTACAACAAGAGTCTTCTGTGGAACCTAAGTTTTGTAAATATTGTAATATAGAAAATCAATTGATAATTTTACTTTACAGAAATACACAAAAGATGGTTATAGAACTATATGTAGCCTATGTATAAAAAAATATCATGTTAAAAATTGCAATGAAAATCGTTTCCTTGTTTATGTGAAAAAAGTGTTGCTAAATAATATTTCAAGGAACATTAATGACAAAATCCAAGTGAAGAACATTCAAAAATATTATTAACAATCAATAATGAAGAAACATCGGCATTTGAAGTGAATAAGGAAGAAGTTGTAACTGATCATGCTTTACACTCAGCTCTTCAGAACGAAGAAACATCTACATCTACAAAGAAATTTAAACTTGTCAAGAGGTTAAAGATTTTAATTGTTTTACATTAATCCTTCACATAAAGATAAACATAATAATAAATGTAAGAAGTGTACTTTAGAATATATTAAGAATAAGATAGCTTTAGCTTTATGATTTATTATTTATTAAAAAAATTGATTGATTGTATAACTAATTCTTTTTATTTTTAACTATGAATGACCAATGTTTAAAGACGTATTGTTAAACTAAATAATAAACTAATTCTTTTTGGTTTAATAATCTATTACATAATAATCATTATCCATCTATTAAATAATTATTGTTTTGTTAAACATAATTTTTTACAAATCTAATTAATTTTTTTTGATAAATACAGGAGCAGAATGGAAATATACATTGCTGCTCAACTAGAACAATTCACTGTTGCTACACTTCGTGAGTTTTGTAGAATAAATAATTCATGAGGACATTCAAGTTTACATAAAGTTTATTTAATTAAATTTATTATTAGGAATCGTCCATTTACTGTTAGAAATTATACACCTGATCATAGATCTGAGACTGCTTCAGCTGTCGCTGACCGCAGTTCTACTGTCGCTGAAGTAAGTGGCAATCTTTGGAAACAGTTACCATATTTTAATAATGAAGATGTTTTCCTAACTAAAGAAGATAAAACATTAGAAAGAATATTTCCATGTTCTACAAATGTGTTTTCGAAACAAGAAGATAAACAACTGAGATAATTATTTCCATTTTCTACAGATGTGTTTTCTAAAAAAGAAGAGAGACCATTGAAAAAATTATTTCCATTTTCTACAGATGTATTTGCAAAACCGAAAACTAGAACCATTAAAGAACTATTATTTCCTTTTTATAATGATTTATTTGAGAAACCAAGAGAGAGAAATACAACTAAAGATTACTTAGTTGAAAATGCATTTGCAAACTGATTACAAACTATATCTTTTGAAAATAGTTTAGATACACTTGATCCTAATCATTTCTTAACTGCAATGAAAACAAAAATTTAAAAAATTGTTTAAGACTATTTGAAAGTACATCATGGTTTAAAGATAAATTTTAATTTATTTTGTGAATATCAACTAGAAACAAATGAAATAAATGGAAAAGTTCAAGAATTTGGACAACAAATACAAAACTATACTATTTTGACAGAAAAAGATTTTAGTAAAAAATTACAACTAGAGAAGCGAGGTATTTTAGAAAAAATATCAGATTTTCAAGCGCAAGGATCAGGATGGACATTAAATACAATTATTGGTTTACAGCTAGCAATTAATAAATATGTCCCACTAAGAGGATCATCTTACATTGATTTACCTAAAGTAATAAAATACAAGAAAGCTTGTATTAATGTAAAAAATAATGATCCAAGACATTTCTATGGTCTATAAAAGCAACTTTGTTTGATGTACATGAACATGGTGGAAGGATAACTAAATATAAAGATGTTGGTCTTGATCTTGATAAAAAAACTTGAAAATATTGAATTTCCTGTAGTAGTTAATCTTATACCAAAAATAGAAAAATAATTAATGTATCTATCAATGTTTATTCATTTGATGATGGAGAATATCAAGTGTATAATTTAAAAATTACAAAATGTAAAAAAGGTAAACATGTACATCTACTTTATTTCAAGAAAGATGGTAATTTACACTATTGTTACATAAAAAATTTATCTATAATTTATCAAATCAAATGCCCAAACATACTGAAGTAAAATTTATTTGTGATTTATGTTTACTATATTTCAATAGTAAAGACAAATTAGATAATCATACACCAAATTGTTTAACTAAAAAACGATTAAGGTTCAAATGCCACATGAAGGAAAATGTGTATATTTTAAAAATTATCAATATACACAAAAGGTTCCATTTGTAATTTATGCTGATTTTGAAAGTTTACTTTTAAAGATGGATAATTGGGAAGAAATCGAGAAACACAATATACAATGAAATATCAAAAACATGAACCAAGTGCGCTAATACATGAAATAGTAAATATGAGAGAGAAATTAATCATCAACAATATATGCGAATTCTCTGTTGCTATCTATAACAGTTCACAATACACATGCAGTTTATTTTTACAAGCTTGCAGAAAACTTGTTCTGAGTTAAAGCTGTCAAACAAGGTTTGAAGAACAATAAAATGCCACTACCACACGACAGCTAATGTAGAAAATTCTTTTCTGACGCATTTTGGGACGATGCGCTCTCCCCACACATAAAGCAAAAGTTTGGAGATGCATCTGCTGCCTGGCCATCTATTAAACCTGAAAAGAACAAAATGTCGAGAAGTTAGCCCTTTTTCCATATGCGACTATTTTTGGTTGAGAAGTGAAGAGAATTATGTTGAAAGATCCATTAGATTGATTACTTCAGCAGGCAGAAGAGTTGCGTTTTAAAAAATGTAGTAGTGAATGTACTCAAACTCACGACATCTTGTCTATGGTGCGCGATGCTTACCGTGATGCTACTAGTTGCCACGTAGGAACAGCAGCTCCAGAAGTCAACAACAATTGATCCAGAACTTCCGCATTCTACAGTGCTGTGAGATAATGCATATGGGCGGATCTAGACTTCCGAGAGACAGACAGTTACAGCTTTTCTTTTGCACTGCATGATGGTTTCAACAAACAGATAGCGCAATAGATTAGCTCAAGTGGAAAGGAACACTTCCTATTTAAATTTCTGCATCCTACACTGTTGGCATTTCTGTTTAGGTGGTAGTTATGTGATATTATTTTGGTGATTACAAAATAGAGGGAAACCACTACAGGGAGCCTGTGTGTCAGAATTCTCATCCAGTGTGGCGCAACGGCGCTACTATAGAAAAATGAGTCAGAGAGAAGAGGATTTGCTTGTCTGTTGAATTGATGAAAGGTTCATATACTCATGGCCTGGGTTCGATTCCAAATCCCGCCCATGATTTTTGATAGGGAGAGACAGATTCTATTCCCTTCTGGCTACACCAATGAAGAAGCTATAATAGCATTGTGGTCTGAAATTCACATTAAATGTGATATTCCTTCTCTACTAAGTAGAAGTTAGGTTCAACCACAATAAAGTTAGGAGTGGCTACATGTAGACACTCTATCACCAGTAACCTTTCTTATACTAGTTATTTATTTCTAGTGCCGAAACAAACGCTATGTAGGGTCACAGGACTCTTATTCCATCTTTTATTTGAGCTTCTGTATGTCGATAAAATTGGTTTTGAACTGGGAATGCAACTCAGACCGCCCTTAATGCAGAATTTGATCCCTTCGTGACAATACAGCTCGACTGCAATTTGTTGTTTGTTCAAAACTGCAGATTCCTCAACATCTCCACATATTGCCCATGAAAGGGCTCGAATCCTGGTCCCGCACTAAAGCTTTCATTATGTATTATCAAGCTCTAGCATGAGAACACCTATCTGCTGGTGGGTAATAATTTTGATTTTTAATGTATTTTCATTCATTGTCAACACTAACGGTATCTGACGTTTTTCAGTCCCAGTGAGACACACAATTGTTTGCAAAATCGTTGTAAATTCAAGGATGTTATTCCGAGCTGCTGATGGAGAAAAATTCGGTACCTCACGTCTCTTTGTGTGCGACCAGCAACGATATGTGTGGGCTTCAATTCCCAATCAGCACTCAACTCTTCGTCATATTATTTCTAGTTCAAAGATGCTCACATGTGGCTGCTGGTGTAACAAACCTATATTTAACGTTCTTTTTCTCCAGAATATAACATCAGTAGGTGCTAGTTTGGAGTTGTAGGAATGCAAAAATTAACGTTTTGTCTCGTCATTTCAGTTAAGACATCTTGCTACTGGCGAGAAAATCCGCTATGTCACAATTGATCGTGCTTCGAGAACATCCTGATTAGGTTCTGTGTTCGAATCCCTGTCCAACACAAAGCTTTACCTCACGGCACTTCAAGTAAGTTACTTGTGAAGAACAATATTTAACATCTCTCTTAGTTCGTTAACAGGGACAATAGATGCTGGGTAGGAATTCGCGTCCGTTAAAAATGTTTACGTTATGCAATTTAAAGTTGATATTTGCTGAATGATACTGTGTAAAACCGAGGTATATCACTCTCTATACCCATAGTAAAGAATGGCTTTTAGTTTCCGTCAGTCACGAAATCTTTGATTAGTCTGCATGACCTGGGTTTGAATACATATGCAGAACGAGATAGTTCGTCATGTCATTTGAAGTTCACACATATTATCAACTAGGTGCTCGTGAATAACTTAAATTTTTAATGTAATTTTGTGTTAAATAATAAGTACGTTATTATATTTTCAAGAGGAAATCATGAATATGGCAAATGTACTATGTGCATTACCTATCTGACGTAATAATGAGAGTGGTAACATTTCAGGTATGTCATTTATTGTAATAAATGTGAGCTTACAAGCCTTAAGGACAGTCTTATCTGTGATAAGGTGTTCCCTGATATTTGTAGTATCATGTTATTACTTTACATCTTGAGTTATTGCGATACAGAGCAATGTTTTTTAGTGGTGACTTGTTGGAACCATTTTCAATAGTCAAACGACTGTACTGAGGAGCGATTAGAGGACCTGCTAGACAGCTGCGTTATGCAGGTTGCATGTGAATCAGGAGAAATGCAATTCAGGTCAAAAAAATGGTTCAAATGGCTCTAGGCACTAAGGGACTCAACTGCTGTGGTCATGAGTCCCCTAGAACTTAGAACTACTTAAACCTAACGAACCTAAGGACATCACTCACATCCATGCCTGAGGCAGGATTCGAACGTGCGACCGTAGCGGTCGTGCGGTTCCAGACTGTAGCGCCTTTAACCGCTTGACCACTCCGGCCGGCAAATTCAGGTCATTCGGATACTTTTGAACACGGCTGTAGCCATTAACATTCTCTTAAAGTCTGTTTTAAAATTTATTTGTAGTGCCCAACAATGAAGCTGATGGCATCATTTATGTGTCTGACTGACTTTGAAGCCAAATTATAAGAAGCTCCAACGTTGTGCAGGACCTGTAATGTTGTGAGATATACTCTCTCCGAAGCTCAATCCTGCAATGTATCTCGAATTTTGTAAAGAACAATAGGAAAGGGGATTCCTACAGCAATGTCTGCAGCTATGCTCTTGTGGTGTCAGATTCAAATGACTTAATTCTAGATAGTGTCCAACACGAGTGGACACAAAATTAACAAGGCACCTTTCTTCCTTATCGAGGATTTTCATCTCTGCAGGGCACTTTCCATCAATTTTGTTACTACCTGACATTTTGAGGTGTCTCATACCTCCACATTTGCAAAGAAACTAACCTGTATGATGGCAAACATACTTACATGTTGCCCAGCCGGAGTGGCCGAGCGGTTCTAGGCGCTACAGTCTGGGGCCGCACGACCGCTACGGTCGCAGGTTCGAATCCTGCCTCAGACATGGATGTGTGTTATGTCCTTAGGTTAGTTAGGTTTAAGTAGTTCTAAGTTCTAAGGGACTGATGACCTCAGGAGTTAAGTCTCATAGTGCTCAGAGCCATTTGAACCATACTTACAGGTTGACTAATCGTTAACAAATTTAATGTCACAGTGTTTGACGAACCTGGATTGTGTAGCGTGTTCAATTTCTTCTTTTCACTTCAAAAATTCACCTTCACTAGAGAACGCTAGATCTCCAGATTTGACACGTATTTGATGAGCAACTTGGAAATATTCAATTAAACACTTTTTTGTCTCAGCTTCAAATGTGCACATCATACACTTCAATCTCATCTGCTGCTTCATTATGACATGATTGTCTTGCTGGTGGCGTTTTAAACTTCTTTTCCAAGTAAAACTCTTGTCGCATATGTAGTGCTGATTGGAACACAAAGGTTCCTTATTTGTAACATAAGGTACGATTTCGTTCAACTGCTGTGAGTCAGCTCTGGAAGCGGTAAAACACATGAACTACAAAAAAGTGGGGAACAAGCAAATTCTCACTCTACCTTTGTGACAACCAAAGATCATATCGATGCGCTACACAGGATGACGGCCAAAGATCATATCGATGCACTACATGGCGTGTACAAAGCCCTTACCCATGTATTTGGTTGGTATGGAGGGGGGTAAATGAGGGACGTCTGTGCAGTGCCCGTGGTTGATGCTAACTTTTCCTCATTTCGATAGTATCACTTTCACACTGCATGTCGGTTGAACATTATCATCTACGAAAGTTCTATCTTAGCACATCATGTATCACGATGAAAATAGCTGTCAACACGTTATATGTAATTATTTGCTTACTAATCGTACCTCACGGTGCTCTACTCCAAAAAAAAGGAAAGAAAAGTACTGAAAAAATATCGAATGAAAAAAAACTCCACGACCAAGGATCTAACACGAACCAGCAGTTTGGTAGTCTAATTCCTTTATAGCTTTTTTTATTGCTTTATTCAGTTATTTTTTCATAAAGCGTAATTCTTGGTACGTTTTCAGCCCCTCTGATATACTGTTGTCTTTCTCCCTTCAATTTACCCTTGAAACAAAAACTTCTTCTTCTTAAGGGTATGTTATTATATAATTCATGGCATTTTAGGAGAATTAAATTTATGTTCTCCTTGCATTTGAAATAATGGAACTAAGCTGTACCTCTACATAAATTCGAAACTTCCACTGCAAAGTAGTTTGGTGTTTTCCTTCTTAAACATCCTTGTTTTATAAGTAGTGCATGAATGGACCACATTTTTCCCTTTTCCAGTTGCTTCTGACAATTTTGTCCCTTTCTTGGCACAAGTACGGTTTGAATTCAGTTACATATTTTCCTCTATCGTTGGCAGGCCGTAGTTTTTATAGGAATACACAGTATAAGCCACGTGATTGTTCTCGTCTTTGAAGCTGGGAACGTTTTGAAATCCGTGTACATTATCTTATTGGTGTTAATTTCAGTCGTTGTTGTCATCTATAGCACTGCACATATAAATTAATCCGCTTTCACAAGGCGAGGGTTAGTGGACAGCCTACTGTTCGGCGCAGTGCTGTGTCAGCCATGACAACATGTTCACAGTAAGGGTTTCTTGTGAGTCTCAGGTGGTGTCGCCGTGATGCCATCGGAAACAGGTCGTTTAAGAACATAGAACTTATAGTCGCATCCGAAAAGTTAGCCACACTAGCTACAAGTTAAAATGTTTGTGTTTTATTTGGCTGGAGGTTGTCTGGACTGTTTCCTCTTCTAGTTCTCCCATAATCTTTTTCATAGTGAGTTTCCAGTAGTTACACTTTCCATTTTCCTTTCTTGTCATCTTAGTATTTGCTTACCGCATCTTTCTTATTTTTCCGCTGTGCCGCATTTTGATTAGGTTTGGCTTTCGCTGTTGGTGCCTTCTCAACACCTTGAGATTTTATAGCATTCTGATTGCTAATACTACCCTCTTCTGCCTTAACTGTGTGCTTTGCAGATCGTGTGGTGACACTGAAAGCTGTTTCGGTACAATCATCTACTTCACTACCCTGTTCACACGCTCCAGTCACAGGTATTGTAGTCTCACTCAGCTGCTTCTGCGTCGTTGCTTGGTGTGTTGTTGTTTACTTCCCTACTGTGGGCGCCACAGGGGCTGGCCACGTACGGTTGTCGGGATTGAAGAACATCTAACGCGTGAGTTTCAACCCCAATCTCGGGTCAACCCTGGATTGATGCAATGTTAGCGGACCGCACGTCCACACTGGATGAGCACTCGGCCGCGACTGAAAATATTATTGTCAGTACATTATACGTAATTATTTGGTTATTAATCACGATGTTTCACTCCAAAAAAGGGAAGAAAGCTATTCCGATTACCGCAATATTATCAGATACACAAAAAATATCTAACGAAAAAAAGCCATGACCAAGAATCGAACACAGACCAGCACTTTGGTAGTCTCATGCCTTGACTTTTAATGGGAATAGTCCCGGGGCCAATGTGGGCAGAAGTCATTTTATGAGGCCTGGCCACGAAGTCTACGACATCAAAGAAGAATATATGTAAGGGGTAAACGGCCACAGGAGACTATTCATTCATTTACTGACAAAAACATATCCTCCTTTCCAATGGCTTGCCTCTGAAAAAAGGAAAACAAACACGAAGTTACACTTCTGGAACATGCGCATGGGGCATCGACAGTCCACAGACGCCACCACCCCATCCTCATGACACGTCTTCTGGTAATGTCGTGTAGGTACCATTATCTGTTCAATTTCTTACGTGTGAATGTATCAAATTTATCTCTTGTCATGTACAATCCAGCAATGGGACAGGTTGTGGAAGATCCTCTCCTGCAGGAAGTTCGAACTTAGTGTTCTTCACAATAGCACAATGATGATCATTTAAGTAGTCCCAAAAAATCCATGAGTCTATGAATGGATATAATCGGGTGACATCCGTAAAAAGAGAGCCAAAATCTGATGCACAAAATACCATATCTCTTCTGCTGGCCCACAATGTAGCAGATGTTCATCAGTATCCTGAACGTTGCAATTCACACGCAAAGGCAAATTGGCAAGATGGATCCTACAGAGTCTCTCTTGAGTAATCTGTTTTCTGTTTACCATCGCATACCTAGTAGAATGTATGCCTCAACATAGAGTTACCGTGTTGATGATGCACCATACTACCAGACAATGCATTGTATGATATGCCAGTTCGACTTCATAAGGCGACCGGCGGCGACATAGGTTGTGATAGATATTACTGGCCGTTGGTAAGTGAGAGATAGGAAGAATAGCCCATAGGTAGCTATATTCTAGATAAAACCTCCCAAAGTATGAAAATGCTACCAGTATCTCAGTGTCACCACATGATCAAGGGAAGATGGTGCCAGAGCCTCCATCAGTAAGCCTTTGAGGCTGCTTGAACATCATCACCAAAGCTTGAGGTGCATACCAGCATATGGATACACTGTTCTATCATGAGCACTGGCCAGGCCAAGTCTGTCACATTTTTTTCAGAAGAGTGAATGAGTCATAACAAACCTTAAATAGCACACCTGCAATGAAAAATGGACCGAACGGCGTCACGTCGCTCTGAGCTATATGTTTATGTACTCATAGTGTTTGCCCTAAATACGGAATTTGTGATGCCTGATAGTTATTATTAAGTTCAGTGTTAGTAGGGTAATGTATGCTCTGGACCATTTTGCTTGTGTGGGTTGCCTACATTCAGGGGAAAACTTGATTTATTTATGACCACCTCCCACTCCCCTTCACTTATGGTTATGCTAATTGATTTATGACCCCCTGAGTGTTGATTTATAAACCCTGGGTATAATCAGTTCTTCTGAGAAATCCTCCACACCTCCCCCTCACCCTCCTCCTCCCACATCTCTCTGGGACACCCCCAAGTCTCCCCCTCCCACTTTTGATTCAAATTAATTTACCAATCAATTTTATTGATCAATTAGTTACCCTTCCCACTCCTGAAAAATCACCCAGCCCTCCCGTCCCCTCCTCTACTTCCCCCTCCCCACCAATAAAAATATTGGTGGGCAAATCGCTCAGTGTCTGCAGAGCTGTTGGTGTGGAAGGGGTAGGCATTACTCTGTCAAACAACTCTCTGTCCTAATTACATAATTACACTGCTACAGATTGAGGGTGTTGTATTGTTTGATAATGTTTACATGAATTGCTGAGCAGGCCGACTGGAAAGATCACATGGGGACAGGAAACTCAACTAAATTTCAGAGGGTATAATAATACATCATTTACTTACAAAATTCAGTTTGCAGGATTCGATCTCTATTTAGTGTGAAAAGTTCATCATTCTCTGCTGTTTATTTAATTTTGGAAGATGCTGGTCTTGTAAAATACATCTAAAAAAATTAAATACATAAATAGATCTTTTTTTCTGATCATGGAAGAAATACCATCATGAAATCGACTTCAACATAACACACGTAATTGCACTGTTAAAAATCTTCCGTTTGTGCCTTTGCACCAACTGCAGGGCAGTCATGCTGAGGGCCATGTCGGCTGGGGCACTGCATCTTCACACACCCACTTGCCAGCTGCTCTGCCATGACTGCACCACATGCCACCACCGCCAGCCAGGGGAGGACAGGAGGTCTCCATGTGCATCAAGCCCTTATGAAGTGACTACTTAATGTCGATCAAAGCATCTGGTGCTGGCATCCCATTGATACCAGACCTACTTCTTGTTTTGCTCCCAGGCACTCACCTTCCATACCAGATCAGTGGTAGCAGCTGCTCTATTTGCTCGTCCTGCTGCACTGATACTGAGATGGTTCACAATACCACTGGCAGAAGTATGTGGGAGGAGAAACAACCCTACCACTACTCCCTCCAATCCCTCCTCACCTCGCACCCATCCCTCCAGTTACTTCCTGTCAGACAAAGCATCAGGTGGTGGCAACTCTTTGATATTGATACCTGAGAAATTCTTGTCAAAACACATGTGCTCTCCAGTGACGGTCAGTCATGCACCACAATGACCCCTCTTCTGCCGAAGTAGTGCATACCTGCTAAATCCGCAGCTGTGGATGTCTTGGAAATAGGCCTCCCACTCTATCAAATCTATCAACTACTCAATTAAATCCCTACCCTCTGTGTGGGACAATTATTCCTTGCTTAATACTGGTGGATACTACGACTGGAATATTTGTTGGGAAATTCCGAGATTCGATTCCACAACCACTTGGTTTCCAAACGTTACTCTTTCCCCTTCTGGATTTTTTTCCTTGCATGCTCTTTGTGGATACTGGCACAGGTCGGTCGTTTGGCAGGTGGTCCATTATGTTGTAGGTGCCTCAAAATTTCAAATTGCAGCTCAGGTGCGTGCACTGCCCCTAAACAGTTTGCAGAAGCCAGGCATGGGGTTGAACTGGGGTGTGCACTTACAGTAATACTACCAAAAACAATAAATCGATCAATCAGGAATAATCCCTAAGTTGGTTCTCTGTTACACCAGAATGAAGAATGAGGAGGAGGAGGAAGGGTCTGCCATGGGATAGGGTAGTAACAACAATGAATATTACTACAAGCCAGAGTCCACTACAATGTATTGCGAACCACTAAACACAACACACTGAAAACATGATCCATTCCGTAGTAGTAATGGTCATGGCTAAATGCAGAGATCGCTGAGAATCTCGTGCATCTCGCATGCTCTGCTGTTTATGTCCATACACAGCATACCATGAAAGAGGTCGCACAGTGCTAATTCCCGTCACAGATGCGCATCTCAGTGATCGCACCAGGTATGCATCCAGATTCGGCCCACCAAAGAGGACTACCTGTCCATGGAAGATGTCCACGATGACCGGAGTGGTAGGAATTCGGATGTCATCAATACGTCCAGCGCCAATACATCAGTAATCTGTATAGAATCTTCTAAAATATCCACATAAAAAACAGAGAATATTCACAACACACACATTCATGAAGGCTGCTCAACACATACTGAGTATTCGTTCACTATTCAGCCACCCAGAGGGCGATACGGTTAGGCCAACTGCATGCCTGTATACTGCCTGTCCAGTCCAGGAAGCTCAGCAGTGGTTCATGCCTCTAGCCACAAATGTCCATTCTTTACAGTCACTGGCTATCTTCGCCGTGCACCCAGACGTCAGACAGTGTCGTCTTAGGAAACCAGCCACATAGTTATCAATGTAATTACAATTAAATAGTACATTGTAGCGTCAATCTGGTGACGTTTGACAATGAGTGAAGCATCGGATATACTTCATCCTCACAACTGTGGCTCTGGAAATGTCACTTTCCCATGTAAATCTATATCCTGACGTAATTTTCCATGTAACATCTTTCATATCTCTTCTAGTTGTCGATGCACTAAAATCGCAATTTCCCTCATCAAATCTATACCTCCCTTATGACCAGGTATAGCACCATCCACATCATTTTCTTTGCACATGACGGAACATTGACAACAGTAACTCCACGCTCCAACACATATACATCTCTGATCATCGTTTATATGTACATAGTGTCTGAAAAAAATTGGTTTATCCACTCTCACACCAGCTAGGTGTCTCGATTCTCCTAAGTTCTAGGAAATTATTTAACATTTAGGTCTTCCAGCCAATCAGATTCGAAGGCAGACTGCAGGTAATTTCACTCAGCACTTCCAGAAGGCCGGCCGCTGTGGCCGAGCTGTTCTAGGCGCTTCAGTCCGGAATCGCGCTGCCGCTACGGTCGCAGGTTCGAATCCTGCCTCGGGCATGGATGTGTGTGATGTCCTTAGGTTAGTTAGGTTTAAGTAGTTATATGTCTAGGGGACTAATGACCTCATATGTTAAGTCCCATAGTGCTTGGAGCCATTTGAACCATTCTGAACTTCCAGAAGATGCCGCATCCCGCCAAGGCTCTCTCAAACAAGTGTTGTAAAGTACAGGCATCCAGCTCTATACAATAATCAACAATGCTCCTGCAGCCGAAAGGGATGGAAAGAGATCAGCAATATGGGCTGGTGTACTGCAATAAACATCACAGTCGATAGTGCATCAAAGAAAACGTGAAGATCTGCTTACGGGGGTTGATGGGAGGACGTTCTGTGTATCCATGAGGTTACAGCCGTATTTCCTGCCCTGTCTGTACACTATAGCTGATCCAGCTGAGCTCTTGCTTTGCTGTATTGTGCAGTTTTACACAGAATCTTTCATTTTTATCACAACCAAGCAGTACCAGCTAACAAATACCTTAGAGAACAGTTTCTGCATGTTTTTAACAACATTCTATCGAGGTAACAGGGATACATGTAAGTAGACTGCTGTTTTATATTCTTTACTGGAAGAGAGAAGCAACTGCGTCTATACTGACATGGATTTGCGTTAAACGATGCTAGAAAGTAGATCGAGCAATCGGTTGAGAGATGTTGCAATCAGGCATGTTCAAATGTTCAAATGCATGTGAAATCCTAAGGGACCAAACTGCTAGGGTCATCGGTCCCTAGACTTACACACTACTTAAACTAACTTACGCTAAGAACAACACACACACTCAAGACCGAGAGAGGACTCCAACCTCTGGCGGGAGAGGCCGCGCAATCCATGACATGGCGCCTCTAACCGCGCGGTCATTCCACACCGGTAATGAGGTATGATTTAATGGTAGACTGGTGATACATTCTGGAGACGCGTGATGAATCATGTCCACCAAACTGACGGAAAACCTATTTTGCCACCATCCTCTAAACGAATGAAGATATACGCGAAGTACTCCATTCCCCTGCCATACCTTGGACATAAATCGAGTCTTCAGTTCCCTAACTGTGTTGATTCTAAGTTAGTAATAGGGGTTTGGAGGTACTGCAATCCGTGTGTTTACATTTGCTTGACAGATGTCGTGTGTCGAAGAGGCTGTGTTCTGTTCACAGAGTTAGAGCAGCATGGCGTGTAATTCCACATGTCAAACACCGCTGCCATGTGTTTGTCTATTTCCTCATAAGATGTCGCTGTTTCGTGCATTTTCCATTGCTGACGCTCATTTTATAGGACTGATGCGAGGGGTGTTGTATACCTCTGGAAAGCTATATAGTGCATGGATCACAAAGACTCTAAGATTTTTTCTCCTTTGGTGTAGAAGGTACTAGGTTTGTTATCTTAAAGTTTCTCACCAAAGTGAGTGGGATAGATAACTCAAACAGAATGTATGTGATGTGTTAGAGATATATTATGCATGCGAGGCAGCAGAGAGCGGGCAAACGAAGTCCACGTTGCCGACTGCGTAGCTGCGGACAACGTCAGTCTCGTTTGTCTATGGTACATTGTATTATATATTCTAATCTATGAGGGGAATAATAAATATTAAAACCAATTTCGATCAATCGCCATGAGGGGAAATATTAATTCATGTCTTGACGACGATGCGTCCATTGCTCCAGAGATTTACTCTGCGTGACGCAAGGGCGTGAGAACAGCTGACACAGCTTTATGAAGACGTGAAGTACTATTTGTCTCAAAATGATAATTGTCTAACGACAATGTCATTGAAACTGCTTGCAATAATTATCATTTATTGCGATTTGAACCGCACTGTAAGTTAAAATTTAATACAGAACAAAATTAACTTCAAGCACAAACTGAAATCATTATATTTGCTTGTCAACTGCTTCTACTTAATAGAATTTTCAAAAATGTATAAGGGGTTTTTGTGTGTGTGTGTGTGTGTGTGTGTGTGTGTGTGTGTGTGTGTGTGTGTGTGTGTTTGTGTGTCTGACTATAGTTAAGTGTAATCACTGCGTGTAAAAATGAATTAGTGGGAGAAAAAGCTAATGTAAAATACTTTCGTAAGTAAGTTGTCATATTTTTTGCTGTTAACGGGCATTATGAGTGTAAACTAACGCGTTCGACATTACAGTGACAGGTCGCATACATAATCCATTGAACAAGCAAACAATTAATCACCATCTGTGAATAACTCCAGGAAATGCTTACCGATAACATCGAAAACCACCGGTATCTCGACAAGTAACAGTTACTGTCATTTTAGTGTCTTTCCAGTTCGTGCCTTGAACATGACAGAGGTTTACATGTGGAAATATCGAACTTCTGACGAATTTATCCATCTGCATTCTCACGTGTTATTAGAGCGTATAACATGGTGGGAGAAGCTTAACTTCTCCTTGGGCAATAAATTGTACATTGTAGTCTGCATAATTAAAAAGATACGAAGCCTGAATCAAAAAGGCTAGGAAGTTCTCATTATTATGTAAGCAACTGATATGTTGACAAACACATTTTTTAAACCATGAGTCCTCAAAACTAAGAAATATTATTACTTTGTTCCAAAGGCTACATCGTAATACCATCGTCACTTCTGTCTGAGTCTGTTTCCGAACAACCTGATTGTAAATTTACGATGGTAGGTTCCAAACTTATATCCCTCATCAGTTCCCTGTGAAGTTTTTCTTTCTGAAGCTTTTCAGCATGCCGCACACACTACGTTTGGGATGTTGTCTGTTGCTTCATGCACAAGCGATTCAGTGTATGTTATCTTGAATGTTTTTTTTCTTTTCTCCCACATAGCCTTAAAACCCTTTGCCCAAATTTATTCCCTGGGGCTACACTGACAGTGGCACGAGGGGAAACTCAAAAGCATGTGACCCCATTCACCTGCAAGGAAGTCAAGTTTATACGTTCTGTCATGTAACTAGTATAAATTAACGAGCTGCAGGAGATCGGCACGAGTCAGGATTGTATTGTGCTTAATATTTTTATTTTTGTCCGGGGAAAAATACCCGTTTCTCGGGTGTTTGTACTTGGTGTTTTCTCTGTAACAGTTGAATTATAACTAGCAATGACCGACTTCAAAGCAAGGTATGAGAAGAATTGTAAATCACGTCATGAAACTGATAGTTTTCATTTCCGAATGGTTCAAAATGTTCAAATGTGTGTGAAATCTTATGGGACTTACCTGCTAAGGTCATTGTTCCCTAAGCTTACACACGACTTAACCTAAATTAGCCTAAGGACAAACATACACACCCATGCCCGAGGGAGGACTCGAGCCTCCGTCGAGTCCAGCCGCACAGTCCATGACTGTAGCGCCTTTCCGAATGGTAGTCACACTGTTTTTCTTGCACGTAAATTCAAGTTTATTCTCAGAAACATAACCGGAAGAAGAGTCAACATGTAGAATAATTATTCCTATGAGAACTTTAAAACCACCAGTACCATCACACATTTTCCAGCAGAGCTTTCTGGAATGATTCTAGCTGACCCATGTTTCATCAAGGTAATACACTGCTGAACTACCTTCTTCTCTGGTATCGTCAATCTTTATGTGGGACATAGTTCGTGCTCCACCTTGCCACTTGCTTGAACTAAAAATCCCTTATTAACATATCTGGAACCAACATCTTTTAAAATTCTTTACACTGGCGAAGCGCTTACCATTGAAGCCTGCATAACTGTAACACGTTTTTGTGATGTCGCGCATTCATCATTCACATTAAGCATTTTAAAACATCGTTGTTAAAACTATCCATATATGTTACAATTTCCTTGCGATTTCGATACTTTCCAGGCGGTACGAAACCAACTTTTTCTACGGTTCCAACAGCTCTGACACTTTCGTTTACAGTTCTCTTGCCGACTCCACATGGTTCTGGAGTCCGTTCTTGTGTTTTCAGATGTCAACAGAAGCAGACCCGCCTTCAAATTCACGTTTGAGAAAGTCACAAGTCCCCCTCGTCATTTCACATTTATCGCCGTCGCCTGGCTTTTTTTAAAAATCGCACGTAAACATTTACATCTACTCATTCATTTTCTGAAAGAAAAAAAGGGGAAAAATTGACAGTTGAATGAATAATTCGGTTGTCGCGAAGTTTGGCAACAGTGCAACATGTAGGAGCGAGATTCTCGCTCTCTAGCTGTAACACTCTGCTAGCCATTCGGAAAGAGAATGAATATTATTGGCAACCAGTGGCTAGCGGAAGAGGATGCGCAGAATGGCTGAAAATTGGGCCGCCTTCTTACTTGACACGAACTTTAATACATCGGAAACAACACCGCGTAGCCTTAGGAATGTGTGTTTACTTGCGTCCTACGATCATTTCTCTCTTCCCATTACCTTCTTGGTATGGAATCCAAACACTACAACAATTCTACATAATTGATAGTACAAGTGATTTACACAAAATGTTTCAAACTCCTTCTGTCTGGAGCTCCATTATGCATAAATCATATGTTTCTTCTCCTTCTTAATCATCTGTAATATTGTCACGTAGAAAAAGTGTAATTAGATGAATGACGAACACTAACTTCACTTAACGAAGGTTTATTCAGCACTTGCACATAAAAGAGCGCGGAGCGAACAGCCACCGGGCAGAACACATACAGTATATATACAGCTACAGAATATTCCAGTACAATGATGCTTGACATTTGTGGATACTTCTAGAACGTACTTGAACCGAATATAAAACTTTAAAAGTGTACAGTGCGGGTGATTTTCGAGCTCACGACCCTCCATGCAACAGTTCTTTTTTTTTTTTTTTTTTTTAATGTGCTCGGGGCGGACGTCTTAAGACATCCGTTTAAGTTCTTCTTTGATCGGTTAACTCAGTTTTTTTATTACAGAGGGCTGCTAACCCTCTGACCGAACACGCTGAGCTACCGTGCCGGCACAGTTAAGTATCATAACCACTACACCACGGTGCTACGCAGCTTCGTCTGCGCCATTGCTCCCTCCTTAAGGAACAGTGTCTCGGTGTTACGTCGTCCTAGTCCAAGAACAAGTCGTCTGTCGTGCATACTCCAACTTCCAATGACTGATGCTCGCCCTGGTGGTGATTTTCTTAGAACTTCTTTCGCCGCTACGCTCTTCGTCACCTTTCCGCTTGTTGCCTGTCGCTGGAGCTTCGAATTTACCCTGGGTTGCAGGATCCTTGTAGGGATTCATTCGAAGGACGTGGACCGTATCTCTGATCTTTCGTCGTCTTGTGTCGGGATCGAAATCTTCAACTTCATAAGTAACGTCAGACAACTGTCTTACAATCTTATAAGGTCCAAAGTAGCGCCTGAGGAGCTTCTCAGAGAGAGCAGTCTTCCAAACAGGAGTGAAGATCCAGACGAGGTCACCAGGCTGGTAGACAACAGGGCGGTGGCTCGCGTCGTACCTTCGGCGATCGTTTTCTTGAGGCTGCAGCGTGCGGAGTCGAGCTAACTGCCGAGCTTCCTCAGCTCTGGTTAACACCTGGCTGATGTAGTCATCGTCCACGTCGTCAGGATGTAACGGAAACACAATGTCCATCGTTGTAGTCACCTCACGCCCATGCACCAGGAAAAAGGGCGTAAACCCTGGGGTGTCTTGTTTCGTGGTGTTGTAGGCAAATATCACGAAAGGTAGCACCTCATCCCACTTGGTCTGCTCAACATTGACGAACATTGATAGTATGTCAGCCAAGGTCTTATTAAGGCGTTCAGTAAGCCCATTTAGATTGCAGATGGAAGGCAGTCATCATGTGATGAATTGGTATGAGTCGGCTAGATGGTTTCTGAGGGCTTGCCTTTCTCATCTGGCAATCTCAACAGTGCGACACGTAGTGACGGGCACTCCTAAACAAACGTAGCCAGAAAAATCTCTTGCGGATTCTATCATATTTCTTAATAAATCTTAAATGTTCATCCTCAAGTGTGTCATGGAATTTCTGTAGAACATCTAAACACATGTGTTTAGGAATCACTGGTAGCCACCTCTTTGCAAACGGATCAAAGTTTTTCTTGCAAAGTAATACATTAACTACCTTAAATTGTCCTTTCACATCCTCTGACCGATTTAAGGCAAGCATAATTTGAGATATCTTGGCATCCTTCTTCAGATCAGCAGAAAGATCTTGGAGTGCAGCGAGACAGTCACTATCTTCATCAAAGTCTTGATGGTTTTGCACAGGGTTTCTTGAGAGACAGTCAGCATCTTGGTGTTTTATTCCACTTTTGTACACTATGGTCATGTCATACTCTTGAAGACGTAGTGCCCACCTGGCAAGTAGTAGTTAAGTAGTTGAATAGTTTCTCTCGGCTTTTGTAAGTTTCCTAGAAGTATAGACTATAACATTCTCTTTTCCATCCGAAATTTGCACCAGAACAGCACCGATACCATATCCAATGACATCTGTGTGTAGCTCTGTAGGTGCTCTCTCATCATACAGACCAAGTACAGGGTCAGTCGTCACAGCTTTTCGCAGCACATCGAAAAAATTTTAGCATCAGCTTTTGACAACTCTTGGAGTGGCCTGGCTTTGATTCAAAAGTCTATGATAAAACTGCGGTAATAAGAACATAATCCGAGGAAGCTTCTCACATCTCTAATACTTTTAGGAATAGGAAATTCCGTTATAGATCTCACCTTTTCTGGGTCTGGCCGCACACATTCGTTTGATACAAGATGTTCAAGTATTCTGATTTCTTTTGCTCCAAAGAGACACTTTCTTGGATTAAGTTTCAGTCCCCCTTGTTGGAGACACTTAAGAACCGCCCTCAGTCTTTTTATAAGTTCGTCAAATGTCTCTGAGAACACTATAATGTCATCTAAATAACAAAACACATTGTCCACTTCAGGTGACTTAGAAGATTATCCATCATCACATGTGCTCGATGTCAACACGCATAAGTATACGTTTCCAATGTACTGGAAGAGAGAGACGTGGTAAAATCTTATTGAGTTCTCTACCAGGTGATATTAGCGAAGTTTTTATAGTTCGTAGCATAACTCCGGTGGATGTTACAGAAATAACGAGCAGAGAGAGTCACTATGCTGTGAACAAGAATCTGACACCATTACACTGCCGTATTTCTAGCGTGGTAATCGTAGGAATAGGATAAAGTAGATTAGGATATGTACAGGAGGATATTTATAGACTGTCATTGGATACTGATGAATTACGGATGTAGTACTTCTGAATTTCATCTACATCTACATCTAGATTTATACTCCGCAAGCCACCCAACGGTGTGTGGCGGAGGGCACTTTACGTGCCACTGTCATTACTTCCCTTTCCTGTTCCAGTCGTGTATGGTTCGCGGGAAGAACGACTGTCTGAAAGCCTCCGTGCACGCTCGAATCTCTCTAATTTTACATTCGTGATCTCCTCTGGAGGTATAAGTAGGGGAAGCAATATATTCGATACCTCATCCAGAAACGCACCCTCTCGAAACCTGGCGAGCAAGCTACACCGCGATGCAGAGCGCCTCTCTTGCAGAGTCTGCCACTTGAGTTTATTAAACATCTCCGTAACGCTATCACGGTTACCAAATAACCCTGTGACGAAACGCGCCGCTCTTCTTTGGATCTTCTCTATCTCCTCCGTCAACCCGATCTGGTAAGGATCCCACACTGATGAGCAATACTCAAGTATAGGTCGAACGAGTGTTTTGTAAGCCACCTCCTTTGTTGATGGACTACATTTTCTAAGGACTTTCCCAATGAATCTCAACCTGGTACCCGCCTTACCAACAATTAATTTTATATGATCATTCCACTTCAAATCGTTCCGTACGCATACTCCCAGATATTTTACAGAAGTAACTGCTACCAGTGTTTGTTCCGCTATCATATAATCATACAATAAAGCATCCTTCTTTCTATGTATTCGCAATACATTACATTTGTCTATGTTAAGGGTCAGTTGCCACTCCCTGCACCAAGTGCCTATCCGCTGCACATCTTCCTGCATTTCGCTACAATTTTCTAATGCTGCAACTTCTCTGTATACTACAGCATCATCCGCGAAAAGCTGCATGAACTTCCGACACTATCATTTATACATATTGTGAAAAGCAATGGTCCCATAACACTCCCCTGTGGCACACCAGAGGTTACTTTAACATCTGTAGAGGTCTCTCCATTGATAACAACATGCTGTGTTCTGTTTGCTAAAAACTCTTCAATCCAGCCACACAGCTGGTCTGATATTCCGTAGGCTCTTACTTTGTTTATCAGGCGACAGCGCGGAACTGTATCGAACGCCTTCCGGAAGTCAAGAAAAATAGCATCTACCTGGGAGCCTGTATTTAATATTTTCTGGGTCTCGTGAACAAATAAAGCGAGTTGGGTCTCACACGATCGCTGTTTCCGGAATCCATGTTGATTCCTACAGAGTAGATTCTGGGTTTCCAAAAACGACATGATACGCGAGCAAAAAACATGTTCCAAAATTCTACAACAGATCGACGTCAGAGATATATGTCTATAGTTTTGCGCATCTGCTCGACGACCCTTCTTGAAGACTGGGACTACCTGTGCTCTTTCCAATCATTTGGAACCTTCCGTTTCTCTAGAGACTTGCGGTACACGGCTGTTAAAAGAGGGGCACGTTCTTTCGCGTACTCTGTGTAGAATCGAATTGGTATCCCGTGCCGGCCGAAGTGGCCGTGCGGTTAAAGGCGCTGCAGTCTGGAACCGCAAGACCGCTACGGTCGCAGGTTCGGATCCTGCCTCGGGCATGGATGTTTGTGATGTCCTTAGGTTAGTTAGGTTTAACTAGTTCTAAGTTCTAGGGGACTAATGACCTCAGCAGTTGAGTCCCATAGTGTTCAGAACCATTTGGTATCCCGTCAGGTCCAGTGGACTTTCCTCTGTTGAGTGATTCCAGTTGCTTTTCTATTCCTTGGACACTTATTTCGATGTCAGCCATTTTTTTCGTTCGTGCGAGGATTTAGAGAAGGAACTGCAGTGCTGCCTTCCTCTGTGAAACAGCTTTGGAAAAAGGTGTTTAGTATTTCAGCTTTACGCGTGTCATCCTCTGTTTCAATGTCATCATCATTCCGGAGTGCCTGGATATGCTGTTTCGAGCCACTTACTGATTTAACGTAAGACCAGAACTTCCTAGGATTTTCTGTCAAGTCGGTACATAGAGTTTTGCTTTCGAATTCACTGAACGCTTCACGCACAGCCCTCCTTACGCTAACTTTGACATCGTTTAGCTTCTGTTTGTCTGAGAGGTTTTGGTTGCGTTTAAACTTGGAGTGAAGCTCTCTTTGCTTTCGCAGTAGTTTCCTAACTTTGTTGTTGAACCACGGTGGGTTTTTCCCGTCCCTCACAGTTTTATTCGGCACGTACCTGTCTAAAACGCATTTTACGATTGCCTTGAACTTTTTCCATAAACACTCAACATTGTCAGTGTCGGAACAGAAATTTTCGTTTTGATCTGTTAGGTAGTCTGAAATCTGCCTTCTATTACTCTTGCTAAACAGATGAACCTTCCTCCCTTTCTTTATATTCCTATTTACTTCCATATTCAGGGATGCCCTGTTCTGCACTTACAGAGTCGAAAAGTTCGGGTCTGTTTGTTATTAGTAGGTCCAAGATGTTATCTCCACGAGTCGGTTCTCTGTTTAATTGCTCCAGGTAATTTTCGGATAGCGCACTCAGTATAATGTCACTCGATGCTCTGTCCCTACCACCCGTCCTAAACATCTGAGTGTCCCAGTCTATATCTGGTAAACTGAAATCTCCACCTAAGACTAGAACATGCTGAGAAAATTTATGTGAAATGTATTCCAAATTTTCTCTCAGTTGTTGTGCCACTAATGCTGCTGAGTCGGGAGGTCGGTAAAAGGAGCCAATTATTAACCTAGCTCGGTTGTTGAGTGTAACCTCCACCCATAATAATTCACAGGAACTATCTACTTTTACTTCACTACAGGATAAACTACTACTTACAGCGACAAACACGCCACCACCGGTTGCATGCAATCTATCCTTTCTAAACACCGTCTGTGCCTTTGTAAAAATTTCGGCAGAATTTATCTCTGGCTTCAGCCAGCTTTCTGTACCTATAACGATTTCAGCCTATAACGATATCAGCGCTTGAAGTTCCGGTACTTTACCAATGCAGCTTCGACATTTAACAATTACAATACCGATTGCTGCTTGGTCCCCGCATGTCCTGACTTTGCCCGCACCCTTTGAGGCTGTTACCCTTTCTGTACTTGCCCGAGGCCATCTAACCTAAAAAACCGCCCAGTCCACGCCACACAACCCCTGCCACCCGTGTAGCCGCTTGCTGCGTGTAGTGGACTCCTGACCTATCCAGCGGAACCTGAAACCCCACCACCCTATGGCGCAAGTCGAGGAATCTGCAGCCCACACGGTCGCAGAACCGTCTCAGCCTCTGATTCAGACCCTCCACTCGGCTCTGTACCAAAGGTCCGCAGTCAGTCCTGTCGACGATGCTGCAGATGGTGAGCTCTGCTTTCATCCTGCTAGCGAGAGTGGCAGTCTTCACCAAATCAGATAGCCGCCGGAAGCCAGAGAGGATTTCCTCTGATCCATAGCGACACACATCATTGGTGCCGACATGAACGACTACCTGCAGATGGGTGCACCCTGTACCCTTCATGGCATCCGGAACGACCCTTCCCACATCTGGAATGACTCCCCCCAGTATGCACACGGAGTGCACATTGGTTTTCTTCCCCTCTCTTGCCGCCATATCCCTAAGGGGCCCCATTACGCGCCTGACGTTGGAGCTCCCAACTACCAGTAAGCCCACCCTCTGCGACCACCCGGATCTTGCAGACTGAGGGGCAACCTCTGGAATAGGACAAGCAGCCATGTCCGGCCGAAGATCAGTATCAGCCTGAGACAGAGCCTGAAACCGGTCCGTCAGACAAACTGGAGAGGCCTTCCATTCAGCCCTCCGGAATGTCTTTCGCCCCCTGCCACACCTCGAGACGACCTCCCACTCTACCACAGGTGAGGGGTCAGCCTCAATGTGGGCAGTATCCTGGGCAGCCACAGTGGTAGTTCCATCGGGGGACGCGTGGGACGAACTGGCCGTCACCGACAAACCCCCATCCGGACCTCCACAGTGATGCCCATTGGCAACAGCCTCAAGCTGTGTGACTAAAGCCAACACTGCCTGAAGCTGGGAGCAAATGGATGCCAACTCAGCCTGCATCCGAACACAGCAGTTGCAGTCCCTATCCATGCTAAAAACTGTTGGGCAAAGAACGTATGAACTAATCTACAGAGAGCACAAACAATTCGGCACAAAATTTAAACGGGTATTAAAATACAAGATTGCCTAGTAAATGCAGTAATGCTTCTACTTGCGCACTGCCGACACACTGCTCGGCGGAAGGAGACTACGCGATTTTACACTATTCAGGTACTAAAACGCGATGCTACAACTCTCAAATATTGTAATACGCCAGAAATTTATGAATTAAACAATGCAAGTACCAAAAACACGCAAAGAAATTAAGAATTAAACTATGTAACAAATAAGTGAGCTAGGAGTATACGACTTGCTGCTGGCAGCTGCTTATCCAACGGCGGCAGGGAGCACACTTCAGTCTGTGTATACTCTGCATGGTTGAGAATTTCCTCCTGAAAGACAGTGTGCTATTTTTATCATTGTGGCAGCTCTCTAGCTGTCAGCCTTGTAACTGATGGAACAGTGCTGTCGGAACATGATGGGATTTCGAGAGATTTGGTATGGGTCTGTGACTTGGCTTGGTGTTCTTCCTACTCTGGCAAACATCGACTATCGTACAAGAATGTATGTAACATAAATAAAAAACGTGAAAGCTTTTCACTTGTAATTATGCCATTTATTCTTCATTGTATATATGATACCAAAGATGTGGCAGGGGGGTTTTGCTGCTGGGAAGCTGTGCTAGGCCATATGAAATCACTCCCAGCTGGTGCGAGTGTGGACCAATCATAATTTTTCGGACGCTATACACCTATAAATGATAATCACGCTACTTGTCAGGAACATTATGCTATTGGAATGTAAAGTTACTGTGGTTAGTGTTCCGACATATTGCCAGATGCGTGTGGGAAGTAATAAGACTACTATTCCTCTAAAACATTTATGTATCCCTAGCCCAAAAGGGGGGATTGTGATATCAATGCGTTGACAAATATATCCCAACGTAAGAGATGATAGATTCATTTCATAAACAGGTGCACAATATAGCAACACAAGGGATTAACAGGATCAACTATAGTGTATTGACAGGGCAGAAACCACAGCTGTAGCCTCATGGATACACAGAACGTCTTCTTAATGACTCCCTTAAGCAGATCTTTGCCATACTTTCGATTGCCATGTTTATTACAATACATCAGCCCACATCGGTGACGTCTTTCCAACCCTTTCGTCCATGGGAGCATTGTTGATTATTGCATAGAGCCGGATGCCTGTGCTTTACAACACTTGTTTGAGAGAGCTTGGTGGGATACAGCACCTTCTGGAGGTGCTGATTGGAAGTACCTGCACTCTGTTCTCGAATCTGATTGGCTGGAAGACCTAAATATTAAATAATTTCTTACAACTGAGGCGAATCGAGACACCTAGCCGGTGTGTGTGTGGATACGCCATAATTTTTCTGGACACTATACACATATAAAAGATAATCGGAAATGTGTATGTGTTGGAGTGTAAAGTTACTGTTGTCAGTGTTCCAATATGTGCAAAGAAAATGTTGTTGGTGGTACTATATCCGGTCATAAGGGAGGTATAGATTTGATGTGGAAAACTGCGATTTTAGCACATCGATAGCCGTAAGGAATATGAAAGATTTTACGTGGAAAATATGTCCAGTTATTAGAAGGATGTAGATTCACATGGGAAATTTGTATTTCCAGAGACACAATCATGAGGACGAGATATTTCTGGTACTTCGCTCAGCGTCGAATGTCACCAGATAGGCGCTATGACTGTAATATTTAATTGTAATTACATTGATAACTATGTGGCTGACTTTTTAAGACGACACTGTCTGCCGTCTGGGTGCACAGCAGAGATAGCCAATAACCAGAACGAATGGACCTTCCTGGCTTAAGGCGTGAACCGCTGCTGAGCCTCCTGAACTGGACAGGTGGGTACATGTGTTCAGTTGATCTAACCGTGTCCCCCTCTTGGTGGGTGAATAATGAACAAATACTCAGTATGTGTTGGGCAGCCTCGCGAACACGTGTGTTGCGAGTGTTCTCCGATTTTTATGTGGATATTTGAGAATATTCTATGTCGATCACTGACAAGTACTGGCACTAATCGTATTTATAACATCCGAATCGCTACTACTGTGGTCATCCTGGACACCCTCCATGGCAAGGCAGCCCGCCAAAGAGACTGGACGCATACTGAGTCTGGACGCATACCCGGCGCAATCGAAGAGACGCGCGTCCATGGCGGCAACTAGCGCTGTGCGACCTCTGATCTGGGGCACTGTGTTTGGACTTTGGGACATGAGCACATGGAATGTGTGAGTGTTTCAAATCTCTGGCATCTAGACATGACAACTACTGTTATGCAATGGATCATGGTCTAAGTGTGTTCTGTTTAGTGCTTCTCAATACATCGCAGTGGATTTTGTCTTGCAGTGGTATTCGTTGTTACTATCCTATCCAGTGGTAGACCCGTCCTCCTCCTCCTCCTCCTCATGCTTCTTCCTGGTGTAGATGGGAGAAGGAAGATTGGGTTTAATGTGCCATCAGCATCAAGGTCATTAGAGATTAGAATTGTCTTCAAGGTGTGATGAAGGCTCAGCTTGGCATAGTCACCATTGTAAAGCAGATGTACAGGGTGAAAAGTATTTAAACCGACAAACTGTGGGAGGTTGTAGGGGACATCAAAACAAATATTTTTCCCTAATGTCATTTTTCCTACGAGGATTATTTAAACCGTTGGAGGCCGTACTACGCTCTTCAGTTGTAGGCAACTGCTGTCCACCAGTGTAATAGTGGATTGTGTCTGTTTACTAATGGAGCGATACACCTGGAGTGAGTACACTGATATCGTTGGTGCGTACTACATAGCGCACCACAACGGACGAGCTGCACAGCGGGTTTATCAACAATATCCTAATCGCCATATCCCGCATCATACGACCTTTGCTGCTGTGTACCAACGTCTGCGTGAGACCGGGTCATTTAGCAGATTACCTGGACAGGGATGCCGTCGCACGGTAAGAACGGTGCAATTTGAGGAAGCTGTCTTGCAGCATGTGGGGCGGGATCCTTCAATCAGCACTCGTGCTATTGCGCGTAACATTGGGACGAATCAGACGGATGTAAGAACAGTCCTTGGAGAGCAATTGTTACGTCCAATTCACTTACAGGGTGTCCACAACCTGGAATCAGTTGATTATCCACCCAGAGCACAGTTTTCGCAGTGGTACCTGGAACAGTGTGAAATGCATCCTACATTTCCATCCTCTGTGTTGTTTACCGATGAAGCAACGTCCAGGAGTGATGGAGTCTTCAACATGCACAATTCGCATGTTTGGAGTGAGGATAACCCACATGCCACAGTTACAAGTGCGGTTCTTCGTTAATGTGTGGGTCGGTGTTGTTGTTGGAGACTGTTTATCTGGGCCGTATCTGCTACCTAGTTGTTGTCACTTGGTCATAAAAAAATGTAAAAGTGTTTGTTGGTTTAATTAATTTGCCGCCAGATAAATCTTCCTCTACCAGTTTAAATACTCCTCATAGGAAAACATGACATTAGGGAAAATTATTTGTTTTAATGTCCCCTACAACCTCCCAGAGTTTGTCGGTTTAAATACTTTTCACCCTGTATATGCTCCTTATCATCATAGACACAGGCTCCAGGTGTCTCCCATGCCCTTTGACATTCCGGTGTTTTCAGGTGAACAGTGTTAAATTTCCATGGCCTGCAGTTGCGCCACACCAGTTGACGTCTGAGTGTGATGGTACAAATGTAAGCAGTGTGATCAGTAAATGCTGCTGCCTACAACTCAGCTGTTGTGACAGCATCTCTGAGATAGCAGGAGGTATATATCCTCTCAATTCTGCTAGAGGAATGTTTCGTGGAGTGCGTGAAAGCTGGTCTATCAGCATAGATGATGTCCCAAGTGGCTACCAAACCGAGCTTGCGAATGACAGTGCTGGGCATGGTTAATGGTGAGGAATTTAATCCTTGGCAGATTGCGTGCAATGAAAATCACCCCCGGATCACCATATCATCTGTCCAGCCTCGGTATATTTGAGTAAATTGCTCAGTAAAGACTAGCGAACACTCATGCCTCTTGCTAGGATCGGACAGTGTGTAAACATTGACGAGGTGTATCCCTTGGACTGTAAGCAGCATATCCGTGGCATTTGGTAGGTAATGTACATCAGTGCAAGCAGTGGCGACGAGTTTGGTCACCCCAACGCCATCCTGTCTTCTCTATCATCATGCTGTCCACAGGGAATGGTGGGTGGGATGGTGTAACTCCCCCTCTTCCACAAGTGCTGTGCCTGCAAAATTGTCGTCTTCTACGTCTTCTGCCCACCAGTCACTGGAGAGAGGCTGCCATTGTGTTACATCGCCTACAAAAAGAGGCCCTTGTCATGGTTCCTCACGGCTGCAACAGTGTTCATCGCCCCCTCCATCTCTGAACAGGAGTCCATGTAAAGAAGAATCCATCGTCTCAGTTTCTAAAGGGGGAGCGGAGTCGGTCAATGCCTCCATAGCAGATGTGTCCACGACACGGTCGAAATCGGTACGATCATGTGTGTCTCTCCAGAAGAGAGGCTCATTAGGTGACGTCCGTCAGCGTTTCTTGTGGTTGCAGCGTGAATGCTGCTTCTGGAAGTGCGTCTCCATGCTTGAATGTGAGTGTAGATCCGACTCCTCTATGCCTTCCAAGAGGAAAGCTTTGGTAGCCACGACTCGTGGATCAACATCCATCCACACATTGTATGGTGGCAATTGTTGTTTGGGGTGATCTGGCGACTCCCTCTGCAGTGAGCAGGCGGTATGTACCTCGTCGATAACTTGTCCATCTGTATGTGTGTGGAGGTAACATACCCTGATCCTTACGCCAGAGGTCGTAGTTGCTGTCACTTGTGCAAAAGTAATTGGTAAAATCGAAGGAGGAACATGTTGACCGTTTCGTCTAATGGAATCTGGATGATCCGCCACTGCAAACTATCAGAGCGAACATGACCCTCCTGTCCACCTCCTGAGCATGTGCCCAGTTGTCCATTGTACATGACAGTTGCACAACAACTGGCAATGTTTAAGTATGAAGGAACATGCTTCGTGAGTTAGGCTTTGATCTGTCTCTCCCAGTTGAATACAGGATACGTTGTAAAAGTCTGCCATTCCTCAAAAATGGCTCTGAGCACTATGGGACTTAACATCTGAGGTCATCAGTCCCCTAGAACTTAGAACTACTTAAACCTAACTACCCTAAGGACATCACACACATCCACGCCCGAGGCAGGATTCGAACCTGCGACCGTAGCGGTCGCGCGGCTCCAGATTGAAGCGCCTAGAACCGCTCAGCCACACCGGCCGGCCTGCCATTCCTCAGTGACATGGCTAATGACAGTCCCGTATGGCTTAAGAGTGGAATTACTGAGTCAGTGGGTTCCTCAAAAGGTAGCTCAAAAAACCAGAGGATCCTCATGCCTAGGACTGCATATTCAACGATAACAGCGCCGATATGACCATCTGATGGCCTAAACTGGAGTTGCCAGTAGTACCGTTAACCACCTTCACGCATGTTTCTTCGTTAATCATCTTAACATTGACGACACTGTCTGTGACCAAAAAGTGAATACCAGTGATGCCCTGTGGCTGTAGATTAGTTTTCTACTTCATATGCTCGCAGTCGTGGATATTCGACTTGAACATAATCCTGATAGTGTTCTTCCTATAGGAGTTCGCCATGTTACTGCAATGAACTTGTAGTAAGCGACTCGTGCTCCCTGTAAGTAAACAAACTCGCGTACGCCACTAGACCGGCGTGACGCTAAGCACTCGTCTGCGACGCTCCGTCGATGACGGCCAACTGAACAAGGAATACTAGTACTTAAAAGTTCAGTGGCTGCACAAGGAACGTAATATACACGTGACGCGTTTTCAAGATGGCCGTCGAGTGAGATCACAGGTATTTTCTTCGTCCGCTAAAAGAACTTATTTAAGAGGAAATAGTATCAAATTTAAATTTTCTTTGTTTTGTATATTTGCTATAGTGTCCATTCTTGTCACGCAACTGAATATTAGCGTCCCAGCAGCCCTTGTTCTTGAAAAAACTTGTTCTTTAGCTGAAGTCTCGATAATCGTGACATAACCCGAAATTTTGCGTTACATAAACACAAAAAATTCTATACAAGTTTTCTTGATAGTGCAAAATTAAAAAAGACTGCTACTAGTTTCATCAGTGTCTACTGTCGCAATAAAAGTGTAATTAAACGTTTCTAAATCGTATTTAACTAACACATTTCGTATTGTTTACTAGTTAGATAGTCGCGATCTAGGCCTAAATTTTCCGACTTATAAACGTTTAAAAACATGACCAAACATGCCTGATAACGTAAATTCTCTAAAAGCAAATTAATTACAAATTCATTCTTCTGTCATTGTATCTAAATCAGTACAAATAAAACAACCACCGCACATAAGATCTTTGTGTCATTTTTTGTTTACACAAAGCCAATCTCGCGTCCTTCAAGAATTAAAAAAAAAAAGGTTCAAATGGCTCTGATCACTATGGGACTTAACATCTGAGATCATCAGTCCCCTAGAACTTAGAACTATTTAAACCTAACTAACCCAAGGACATCACACACATCCATGCCCGAGGCAGGATTCGAACCTGCGACCGTAGCTGTCGTGCTGTTCCAGACTGAAGCGCCTAGAACCGCTCGGCCACACCGGCCGGCGACAAATTTAAAACATTCTTTAAACTTAATTATTCTTTCGAAACTGACCATGAGTGAGAAATGTGGGAGCTGTTATAGGGTAGTGAGTAGAGGGATTTGTTGCCAATCTTGTAGGAAATATTTTCACTGGGGGGGGGGGGGGGGGGGGATGCAGTGGGGAGAATGTTGGGAGAACAGAAAAAGCTCTCTCCTGGAACTGCAGAATATGCAGTAGGAACATTTTGATTGGGGAACAGGAAAGGAAAATCTGTGCCCTTTAGGCACAGTTGTAGGAAGCAAGGAAGGAACTCATAAGGATCAAGGGAGATAGGGGGGGGGGGGGGGCGAGGGTGGTTGGGAACTGGCAGCTGGTAGGAGGATAGGAAGAAAGAGAACGCGATCTGACAGTTTTATCATCAACACAAAAGACAGGTATCTACCACTGCCAGAGTTAAGTGGAGAAGAGCCTCAGGTAGAACGAGGAGCAGGTAATGTGCAGCACACCTCAACTAAGGCCAAGAAGCCTAGGAATGTACAAAGTGTTAGGAAGAAGAAAGTGCTGCTACTAGGTAGTAGCCATGGGCGAGGTGTAAGGCCTCAGTTACAGGAAAGTTTAGGAGTAGCGCACCAGGCCACCAGTATCTTCAAGCCAAATGCAGGGCTAAGTCATGTGATAGAGGACCTAGGGTATTTGTATAAGAACTTTACAAAAGAGGACCATGTAGTGATAGTGGGTGGGGCGGGAAACAGTTTGGACAGGGATGGGACATATGACATAGGTAATGACCTGGACAAGATAGCTTCCCTGACTCATGGCACCAACATACATTTTGATGAGCTGTTCTGGAGTCATGATCGACCACACCTTGATGGAGCTGTGAGGCGAATCAATGTGGAGTTAGGGATGGCTCCGAGGACAGACAACTTTGCTCATGTTTTGTCTGGTGCCCATCGGGACTATCAACAGATGGGGTTTCACTAGGCATGGCCAACGCCTAAACAGGACTTGGAAGGGAAGATTGGTACAGCTGATTCACGAAAGTATAGGGGGCGGATCTCGGGCCACACATGGTCAAATACCTGTTGTCATAGGTAGGAAAAGTAGGTCTTTTTTAGGATAAATCCAGACAACAGGTTCCCCTGCCTAAAGAGTATTTCCAGCACTTTAAAAAATACTGAAACAGTCACTCACAAGACAGATTTTAACACCTCAAACATCACATATACCAGATGTCACAAAGAAAAACAAACCATTGGAAAGAGTAACGTGGGGCATTTCACAGACTTAACGGTCCTCCATCAAAACATGCAATCAATAAAAAATGAAATACAACTATTAGAAGTTGAGCGCCAGTCTTTGAACTGCACAGTAGTTTGTATTACTGAGCACTGGTGTAGAGACACAGAAGTCCAACATGTAGTATTATCATTGTATGAAAAGGCAAACTCTTACTGCAGAACTAATGCAAGGGGTGGAGGATCATGAAATTATATCAGAAAAGGAACACAGTTCAAATCAAGACATGACCTCAGTACCATAAGTGAAGAGAAACACTTTGAAATATCAGCTATAGAATTAAAAGGGCTTGCTATCATTTTGTGTTTGTATAGATCTCCCAGTGGTAGCGTGGACACTTCTTTGAATAAGTTAGCAGAAGTTCTAGATAAAGTCTCAAGTACAAAGGTCAACGTAATTCAGTGTGGGGACATTAATATCAACACTAACATCATAAATGAATCCAGCAGCACCTTCATAAACATCCTTCAAAGTTTTGGCATGTCCCTATTGGTCAATAGTGCAACAAGGGTTACCACGATGACTTCTTCAGTAATTGACCATGTGGCCACAAATTTGGACAGGGAAAAATGTGATGTAGCTGTAAAAGATCTCAGACTATCAGACCATCTCTGTCAAATAACAATAGTAAAGTCATGCATCGAATCATTCCCTAAACTACGAGCCTACAAACGACATCTATCAGAAATCAAAATAAAACATTTTTCAAAAGAACTAGAAAAACAAAGCT
This sequence comes from Schistocerca americana, assembly GCF_021461395.2. Taxonomy (NCBI): domain Eukaryota; kingdom Metazoa; phylum Arthropoda; class Insecta; order Orthoptera; family Acrididae; genus Schistocerca; species Schistocerca americana. The sequence continues at coordinate 92,591,151 of NC_060130.1, forward strand.
GGGATGAAGTGTATAAGGAAACCAATGTGAATATGAAATTCTCTAAATTCTCCACATTGTTTAAATTGAACTTTGAAAAGGCATTTCCAAAAGTATGCATGTCTGTATCAACATCTCACAAAAACAGATGGATAAGAGCAGGTATTAAGAAGTCCTCCCAAACACTTAAACCCCTCAGTTCCATGAAAAAGATTCGCAATGATCCAGAATTTTTAAATTTCTATCATAGATACAAAAAGATCTATAGGAAAGTGCCGATTGCTGCAAAAAAGTCATTTAATAACAAAATAATATACACTCCTGGAAATTGAAATAAGAACACCGTGAATTCATTGTCCCAGGAAGGGGAAACTTTATTGACACATTCCTGGGGTCAGATACATCACATGATCACACTGACAGAACCACAGGCACATAGACACAGGCAACAGAGCATGCACAATGTCGGCACTAGTACAGTGTATATCCACCTTTCGCAGCAATGCAGGCTGCTATTCTCCCATGGAGACGATCGTAGAGATGCTCCCCCCCCCCCCCCCTGCCTGGCCTTGAGTACCACTTGTTTATTATTATCTTTGTTTGCTATCAATGTTAGCAGATTGTTCTTGTGAAACCTTTGTGTGTGTTGTTTTTCTATGTGTTTTCGTCTTTGTGATATGTATGCAACGTTTCTATATCCGCCATATTGGAATTGTCGTTTCCGGTATATTTGTGACGTCATGGGTCAAAGCCGACGGGTTAGATCGGACGCTTCCGTATTTCCCTGTAGAGAAGTTACAGCAAAAATTCCCCCAAACAAATATAACACCTGTAAATAATGTTGCACTAAATACGATGATGTTATTTCCAACCACAGAGAATGAAGTCAGTAAGGCAATTCAAAAACTAAAAAATAAAAAGTCAGTAGGCTTAGATGACATACCAATGTGTGTACTGAAACAATGCATAGGGATTATACAAGTCCCCTTAACAAATATAGTAAATTAATCCTTCACATCAGGGACATTTCCAGGGCAGTTAAAACAGGGAAGAGTTGTACCTTTGCTTAAGAAAGGTAATGCAGAAGACATAGAAAATTACCGGCCCATTTCCCTGCTGTCAGCATTCTCAAAAATAATACAAGCAATTATGAAAGACAGATTTCTGAATTACCTGAATAAATACAATCATTTAAGCGAATCACAGTGTGGTTTCCGAAGTGGCAAAAATACGGAGTCACCCATAGAAGAAGTCACAAAAGTGGTACTTGACGCTCTTGATAAAGATAGTGTCATAGGCATATTTTTGGATCTTTCTAAGGCATTTGATACAGTCAACCACAAGATTCTATTAAATAAATTAAAAGCAAAAAAATCTTCAAATGTGTGTAAAATTTTATGGGACTTAACTGCTAAGGTCATCAGTCCCTAAGCTTACACACTACTTAACCTAAACTATTCTAAGGACAAACACACACACCCATACCCATGGGAGGACTCGAACCTCCACCGGGATCAGCTGCACAGTCCATGACTGCAGCACCTTAGACTGCTCGGCTAATCCCGCACGGCAAATTAGAAGCATTAGGAATAAGAGGGGTAGCTAATGACTGGTTTCCATCATACCTAACAGATAGGGTACAAAGAGTAGAGATAACACATACTTCAAATAAATTTAAACATTTAGTAAAGCACGTATCAGAACCAAAATACAATAATATAGGGGTTCCACAAGGTAGCATATTAGGACCAATACTGTTCCTGATATACATCAATGACTTTTCCAGTAGTGTTACTCATGGTGAAAAAATCCTCTTCGCTGATGACAGCAATATTATAGTCACTGAGAAAACAGGAGAACTCCTTGCTGAGAAAGCAAATGAAACTCTCAAGGAAGTTTGATTGGTCAATAAGTACTAAAGTGACATTGAACATAAAGAAAACTAATGCCATGAATTTCAGTTTGAAGAGGAAAAATGACAATGTTAAACTAAATGTAGATGGCACCTCTATAGACTGTGTAACAAATGCAGAATTTCTAGGAATGAATATTGATTCTCAGTTGAAGTAGTGTGAACACACAAAGGTGCTTGCAAACAGAATATCATCAGCACGTTATGCCCTTAGAATCCTATCATCAGTGTGTAACATGCAGCGTCTTTTAGTTGCATATTACTCATATGTACACTCAATTCTTAGCTATGGAATTCTTTTTTGGGGAACAAATGTGCAAAATATGAACACAATTTTCAAACTTCAGAAAAGAGCCATAAGAATAATAACCAAAAATACTAGTCGAGCTCATTGTAAAGATATGTTCAGAACACTGGGGATTTTAACTGCTCCATGTGAATACATTTACCAGTCAGTTGTACACATCGAAAATAACATTGGTAATTACTGCACAAACAGCTCTGTCCATGGCCATGTGACAAGAGATAGACTCAACTTACATTTACCAAGAAAAAATAAACATAAAGCTCAAAACAGCATTTTCTACTAAGGAATAAAACTGTACAATAAATTACCAAAAGAGATTAAAGAAATTGCCGAAATACACATATTTAACAAGACAGCTAAAAAGTACATGTTATGTAATACATTTTATACATTGAAGGATTACTTAGCTAAAACAGACTAGGGGTTTGATAAAAAGTGTTCTACAAATAAATAATAATAATAATAATAATGATTATAAAATAGCCAACATTCCACATAACACGTTCACTTTATGTTTTTTTTCCTTCTTTTTTTTCCTTTCTAGAAATACTTACCCCCAAGCTATGCATAGCACAATACTAACGGCTCTTCCTCTTTCTGAGCTCAACATCTCACTCATTATGGGGGGATGCTGACTCAGTTTTTCAGGATAGCAAATGGGAAGTTGTGGTACAGAAATGACATTACATTATTTAATAAGTTATTTGTAAAAAAAGTATTGTATACCAGCAGTAAATCTAATGATTGTCTCTAACTAGAAGTCTGTAAATATATGCGTATACAAATTAGCTTATTTTAAATTGATCTAAATTTATAAATAATTTGACATGTCCTATATCCTTGTAAAAAGAGATCTATGGATGAATAAAGCTACTACTACTTTAGTATAGTACTATACTTTAGTATAGTTCTTTACGCAATCAGTCAGCTACAACACAGAGCACCTCACCGCAGGTCAACACAGGCCGAGCATTCGGCGGCGACTGAAAATAGCTGTCACTACATTGTGTGTAATTATTTGGTCATTAATCACACATCACAATATTGTACTCCAATAAAAGGAAAGTCAGCTGTTCCGATTACAGAAATATTATCAGATACACTTAAAAAAATATGAAAGAAAAGGCATGACCAAGAATCGAACACAATCAGCAGCTTGGCAGTCTAATGCCTCGACCGCTCGAACACCTGCCTCACTCTGCTAGATAGTTACAATGACGGGTACCCAAGCTACATTATGAAAACATTAAGATGTTAATAACTTGAAAATTATTAAATTTGCACTCTATATTATATTAATAAAAAAAGTTTGTTTTTTGACGATCTTTCGGTGTATAGCAGGGGCGGCCCAACGAAGAAGTGAGCACCCACCTCACGATTGGCAAAATAAGGCATAATTCCATAAAATTCCATTTAGGTAAAGTTATGATAAACTGGACATTTGAAACTCACGCCAAATTATTCTTTGATTGGTCCATCCTCCTTTCTCTGACCCTTTTCTTTTGTTTCTTTTTTCTGTGTGTTTGTTGTTAGTGTTAATTATACAGTATTATAGGCAGTCCAAAAATTCTCATCTTCTTCAAATGTGGCCCAGGTAAGCTGAAAGGCCTTGATGTATAGCACTGAAAATACAATTTTCTATCATCAGACACTAACCTCGATATTTTTCAAAAACTAGGGAGTGTCTAGCAAAAAGTTGAAGCATATACCTCTTTAATAATACAATATGGGCTTCCACGGCCGTTGTCGTCTTCAGTTAAAATTTCTGGGCTGAGTGGCCGTGGTCGATGTGTGAAACTGCTTCCTGACGTTTCGTCTCCAACTGCGGGAGACATCTACCGACATAAAACTGCTAGCCTCTTCTTTTATATTTATCATTGCACAGTAAAACAAATAACATGTATATGGCTCACCCTACGAAAATCAATATTTTTTGAGTGCATACAAGTTAAAGGCTCATACCCCACATTTTCTGCCTTGTTCAGCTGCAAGTATCTCGCAACTGGAGCCTCAATCTGGCTTCATCTTTCGTTCTTGAACTAAAGAAGGAATGCTCACAGGATACTATAAGTGGCATATTGCGACGGTGGATATTTATTGAGTTACTGACCGCCAAAGTCAGCAGCTGAGAGCGCCAAGCGCGTATTTTCTGCCGTATTCAGCTGCCTACATCCCCTAATTGGACTGTTAATCTGCCTTCTTGTTCCGTTATTGTACTAAAGGAGGAGTGTTCTGTGGATTCTGCAAGTGGCATATTGCAACCATGGATATTTATTGAACTATTGATCTCCGAAGATAACACTGAAGGCGCCAAGTGCGTACTTTCTGCCACATTCAGCTGTCCATATCAGGTAATCTGGCTGCTAATATGCCTTCATGTTCCGTTATTAGACTAAAAAAGGAATGTACTGTGCACATTGGAAGAAGCATACTGCGACGGCCAATGTTTATTTAGTTACTGACCTTCGAAATTAGCTAGTTACAGTATATGACATAGCTCCATACAGTAATACAAAACAGTTCAATTACCGATTTAAAAATTATAAATTTTAGGGAAAGCTTGTTACAGTTAGACTGGGATGACATGTACAGGTAACCTGATGCTAATTTAAAATTTAATCTATTTCAGGATACCTTGGTGAGTATACTAAAACACTTTCCCTAAGAAAAAAGTGAAACGTAAATGTAAGAAACCACTTAAAAAGCCATGGCTTACTAAAAGGATAAAAATGTCTTGTAAACAGAAAAAGGAAATGTAACTTATAGCTAGAAGAAGTAATGATCCAGAAACAGTCAAACATTATAAAACTACTGCACTGTACTAAGATAAGTTATTAAAACCGGGTGTCTATGAAGCTGTTTTCTCGGATAGCTAGACAACAATTCAAGCAAATCATGTTAATGGAGTTCATTACAGTAAATTAAATTGCCAATACTCAACTTCGCGTATTTACAAAGCAATTGGCGACATGCAAATAATCAATGTCATTCGATATATACAATTTCCATACAAGCAAATAATACCGTTCACAAGTCACTGCTATATCGTTTATATCACGGATCGTTTTCTATAATCCGTTCATAATAAGACTAAACCTGATGTAAACGTTGCACTCTGTATTCTTCCGCGTTGGCTGTAACCTCATTGGATTTCCGTTTCACATGGGACTGCAGCCATGCTGTCTCAAGTACTGTCAAGTACGATAATAAGGGTACGTTTTGTGCTGTGTGTTACGCGATAATATGGGACAACAGCTTTCCCGACACATTTAACTTGGACAGCACTGGCCGGTCAGCTGATACAGTTAGCCTGCAGTGGCGTGGCCAGCTACAGTTCACACGTAAAAAGAGACGAGCAGAGGAGCAATACAGCTTCAATGTCATTAATTTTTAAGCAGAATGAAATAATACACTGCAAATTCCCACAATACGCTCCTTAGACGACTAGACGAAAACCGCAACACGTTATCGTTTTTAGCTAACGTACTATTGTAATTAAAAACAAGAATTATGAAAGTTCCTGATTTAACCACAGGGTAATTTTTCTGCATAAGCTGTGTGTAACGTAAGAGAATATTGAAGGATTTCACCGTATAGTTAAATAATGAAGCCACTGAAGGTATTACAGTCAGTCTTCTGGTAAACTCTTGGCTCCTTCCTTATCCGAATCCGAGAAATACATTTCAGTTGTGGAAGTGTCATCTGCTACGGTGATAACGAGCCTATCAACAACAGAATCCACGAAGCCAACAAGGCGCAGCATTTTCTCTTCTTCTTTTATGACGTGCCGTTCTATATCACGCCAGCGTTCGGCAGTGACGCGTGAAAAAGCTGCGTGCGTTAGTTCCTGTACGTCTGGCAGCTTAACAGTCTTGTTACTTCTCGCGCCAAATCCCACAGCTTGGCTCCAGATCAGTTCTGTTGGGTTCATATTGTAATGGTACAGTAGCAAATGTAAACATGCAGCATTTATATGATGTGCTCGATGCTGTGAAAATGATTGTTTTTCGTGTTTCTACGATACTTATCTACCTCTGTGGTATGAAACGATGGACATTGTCCAAATAAAGAGGATTTAGTTTTTCATTTTTGCCTTAAAAAATCAAATTGTTATGTTTTCTTAAATTAAACAACTTTTGTGAACAGTTTTTCATAAAATATCGATGATTAAGAATTTGTATTTGAGATGGAAACAGTAATTTCGCGGCCAATATGTAATTAGAAACAAGAAGACGTGCATTATTCGTACAAAATGATGATGAGGTTTAAAATTACGAGTTGCAGGTATTTCAAATTGAACGAGAAAAAAAATGATACCAAATACCAACGCACGACTAACCACTGTTTACGTTCCATTACGCTACCGACTGCGCTACACGTTCAAGTTTCATATCGTAATCGAATGTATTATATACAACGCTGGGAAAATTTCAAAGCCGATTATCTCTGTACATTTACGAAAAACATTAAGAACAGCCTGTTTATTGGCACTTTTAACTGTGTTCCATGCGTGTGTTTCACTTCGGAACAGAAAGCAGCCTTGGCCATTTTCATGCTGCGCATCAACAGCGCAACAATCAGGGCACAACGCTGCAGAGGCTGTGACTGTAAGCGATTTTTGAAATAAAAACTACGTAGCTAAAGCGTGATTGCGAAAAAGGTTGATGGCTGTTAATACATTTTAATATCTCAAAGTTTCATATAAAGTAACTTAGTAATAATATCTAACATATAAGTAGGACCTACTTCCGAGAGCGTAACAACAGCAGTGTACGTGTGCTACGACTTCTGACCAATCATCGCGTTTGTGTTTGTTTACATCAGATTTATTCTTACGATGAACGGATTATAGTGCCCCCGCGGCTAGATGGAGTGGCGCTTATATTCTCTTCGTATAGGGGCTACTCCTGTCGTAGTGTCGTCCTAGTCAGGGTACTATTGGCTGACGTCGTCTCACAGCCCTCTGTGCTGCAATGTTCCAGGCCGACATGCCAGCGCTTGATGTTGCGCCGGAACATGCCCCCCCCCCCCCCCCCCCCCCCGAGTGGACGCTGCGGTGGACCAGAAGCTGTGGCTGCAGGTCGTACCCTGCCATCCGGCCTTCACTCTGGTGGAAACGTCCCCCGGAAAATGACCAGAAGGGTGTGCGTCCACCTCCGGAGGCCAATAACCAGATGTGGAAGGGGTGAGCTGCTGCGATGTGCGCGGGTCCAGTTCCAATGGTAGGACGAGAGGAGGCGGAGAAGACGGAGGATCCGTCTCCGTGGGGTCGTCCCGCGTCCCGCGGTGTCGTGAAGACACCCCCTGGCGGCTGCTGTGGCTGCGCTGTCCTCAGGAGCCATAAATCTGGGGGAAGAGAGACGGAAGGATCACCGTGCACATGACAGTGGCGAAGTTGACTGTGATGTCGGCAATGCAAGCCATCTGGGTCTGAAAGGAGATACATGCAAGCACCAAGTCGACGGACGATCTTGCCTCTCGCCCACAGTCCGCTGCTGCTAAAAAAACTTTAAAACACAATATCGTGCGGTGCGACGCGTTACTTGTGGCCTTCCTTCAGCGCCTGATGCTGAGGAGGGTGGAGCAGGTGCAGCAGTGTCCGATGGCGGCGGCTGTGAAGCAATTTCGCTGGCGACGGTTCATCCGGTGGGTGTGAACGATAGGAGGCGAGAAACAGTTGCAATGCTTTATCCCTGGTGTGTGCGGAGCGAAGTTTGGCCATCTGCTGTTCGAAGGTTCTGACAAAACGTTCCGCTTCGCCGTTTGACTGTGGATGGAACGGTGCACTAGTTAGATGCTGTATGCCATTGCGTTCACAGAATGTTCAAATGCATTTGCCGTGAACTGAGGGCTGTTCTCTGACGCTATGAATTCAGGTAAACTTCGTGGCAAAAAAATAGAGGACAACACCTTAATTGCGCTATGTGACGTAGAGTTGATTGGCTCGGCAAAAGGAAAGTTGCTATACGAGTCAACCACAATCAACCGACGAATGTTGAAAAAAGGTCCCGCAAGGTCTCTACGCACATGCTGCCAAGGTGAATGCGACTTTCGCCAAGCAGAGAATTTTTGTGGTAGAGCGGACTGATTTTCCGCTCACGCGTGACACTGTGACATCATCTGTTCTATTTGGGTGTCCGTACCCTGCCTAGTACAGTGCCGATGCGCTAACTGTCTCGTACGAACAATCCCCCAGCGTCTGTGGTGAAGTAACTGCAACACTCCTTTTTGAGGTATGCCGACGTGCAAAGTATCGACGCACTACAGAGTTCTTTATGCTATGCAAGGAACGAGGCCAAGATGTGCAAATGCATGTTAGCAAAATTTTCAAACCTGAATCAGCTTCCGTGGCCTGTGCAATTTTCCCATAGTTCAGCGGAAAAGACTGAAGCGATTCAGAATCCTGACGATCGATGTGGCGCCAAGATGCAGCAGTTGCGTCAAAGTCTGTACCAGGGCAGTTCAGAAGACGTGAAAGTGCGTCCGTATTACCATGTTGAGCTTCCAGGTGATACATAATCTTGTACTGGTTTTGAGACAAAAACAAAGCCCATCTTTGCAATTTTTGGCCAGTTCGGGGACATTCTAGTGACGCAATGGAGTTCCTATTTGCGCAGCATTTGGTATGAACCGAATATAATATGTCATTTTCCCTAAGACTGATTGCAATTCTGTGACATTGCGAGGAATTGGCAAATCTCGTATGGCTAAGAAATGCGACTGAAGAAGATGTACATCTTGACTGTTTATGACATGTCCAAGATACTGTGACTCAGGCTTAAAAAAATCACACTTGTCCAGTCCACACTTTAGTCATGGATCAGATAACACACGAAACAACGCACACAAGTTTGCAATATGATCTTCAGGTGTACGACTCGCTACAATATTGTGAAAATAATTTAAACAGTTTGGCACTTGAGCAGTCAGCTGTTCCAAATATCGTTGGAAAATGACGGGTGCGGAAGCACTGCCAACAAGCAAACGCAAATATTTAAACAAGCACAATGAGTATTTACTACACACACCTTTTCAGATTCTTCATCAAGCGGTATTTGAAGATACACATCACGCAAATCAATTTTTGAAAAGTAGCAGTCAGCGCCTAATCTGTCCATGAGATTCTCTGGGCGTGGCAGTGGATAAGTATCAATCACAGTTTGTGGTTGACTGTAGACTTAAAGTCAACGCTGAGGCGAATGTGACCTGAAGGCTTGGGGAGCAAAATCAGTGGACTTGCCCATTGACTAGCTTGTATGCGCGCAATAGCTCCGCTATCTTACAATTCTTTAAGTTCAGCACTGACATTGTCTCGTAACGCGATGGGAACTGTTCTGGCCCAGCAAAATGTCGGCTGAGCATTGTCTTGCAGAGTAATATGTGCAACAAAATTGTTAGCCTTGATTAAACCTCAAAAAGAGTTCTGGAATTCTTTTAGTATGGAAAAGCAGATACTGATAACACATCGTCCTGAATGTTAAAACCAGACAATTCAAATGAATCAAGACCAAATATGTTTGCACAATCACGTGACTGTAGCACCGAAAAACTCACTGTTCGCGTATGCGAGCAATACATTGCAGACAAGGTACATTTTCTGAGAAAGGGAATGCCTTGTGCATTAAGCCCTCAGTTGCGTGCTAGTTTTAGACAGGCGTCGGGAGCCTAAGAGTTCATATGTGTGATGATTTAGCAGATTGACAGAGGCACCCGTGTCCAACTGAAATTTCACACGTTTCCCACAAACAAGTAAATGAACAAAGAGTTTGTTGGACTAGCTTATCACTGAAGAAACTGCACACTTGCTAGTTTTCCTAAAGCCTGTTGCAGACTTTGAATATACTGCATTAATGACATGGGCCTTGTGACTAGATTTTTGTGAGTGGGCCGAATTCTTATGTTTGTTCCTTTGCAAACACACAGATTTTACATGTCCTTTCTTGCGACAAGCATAACATTGTGTTTGTCGGGAGGGGCAGTCTTGTGTTTGTGCTGTGAATAACGCCGAAGGCACGACTTAATTCTGTTCGCCTATGTAGCTGCCTGTTTAGCGAACTGCTTACACAGTGTGAAGGGTTCTTTACGCGGCTGACGAGCGCAAACTGCCATTGTGAAATGGGCCGATTGCAAATAAGGGACTGAACCTGACAAATTGCTGACCACTCAAATTTACTGGCTGACAGGGCACCTGAATCGTACTGTTCGAGTATTTGTAGTACCTACTGAAATGATGGAGCGGACTGTTACAAAATATGTTCTCCGAGTTTGACATCAGGTACATTCTACATGATTGCACCACACAAAATAATATCTGAATATAAAGCACCACAAGCACATCTGAATTTGCATTTCCTCATCATACACCGCAAATCTATGACCCAGTAACAATAAGTTTGTTCTGACCGTTTTCTACAATTAAAGAATTGATACCCAGCTCTTACCACATTCACTTGTTGGTCATAATAGGCAGTCAGCGAATATACAACCTGATCATACGAAAGTTCACTTGGAGTGGCATTAGGAAATAAATTCTGAGTTAACCTGAACACTGCACTTCCTGCCGTGGATAATAGATAGGGAAGCTCCACAGTACCTGGTACGCTGTGAACAATTACGTGGGCTTCAAACTGCTGCAACCACTCGAGCCATTCCTCTTCTCGTTTAGGAAAGTGTCGAAAAGGCAGGATAGCACTGGGAGTACCTGTGGCACCAGAACAGGGGGTGAGGTAAGTGGGATGGCCATGTTGGAAGAGACAAATGCAAGAAACAGACAAGGCAAGCAAGAAAAATGAGTACAAAAGCAAAGAAAATTTCTGCAACGCCCACCTGGAAACACTGAGTGGCAAAAACACTGTAAGAGGCTGTTAAAGCAAGTAAACACCCGTGCACAGAAAAGACAAAAAAGAATTAAGCCGCCAGCGAAACACAAAAGAAAATTCCGTGGCCGCGAAGTGCGGGGTTTGTTTTGTGAATCCTCGTCGTCAAAATTTCGTGCCCCTGCCCACTCGTCTAATATAGAGCGTCTATGAAGCTGTTTTCTCGGATAGCTAGACAACAATTCAAGCGAATCTTATTAATGGAGTTTATGACAGTAAATACTTTACTTTGTGTATTTACAAAGGTGGGTCGCAAGCAATTGGCGACATGGAAATAATTAATGTCCTTCCATATACACAATTTTCATGCAAACAAATAATACCGTTCACAAGTCACTGCTATAGTGTTTTTGCATCACAGGCTCGTCTTCTAGTACCTCCGCGGACAGGCTGAGCGGCGCTTATATTCTCGCTCCTGTCATGGTGTCGTCCTAGTCAGCGTACTATTGGCTGATGTCGACTGTCGACTCACAGCCCTCTCTGCTGTAATGTTCCAGACTGATGTGCTTGCCTTGATGTTATGCCGGAACAGTAACGAAAGGTCAGAAATAGAAAGTATTTTTAATAATCATTTTTTAAGTGTTGCAGAGAAAATAGAAACCAGCTGTTCATTAAAGATGCAAGGCTGTATATGGAAGATACAGTACCAATGCAATTTGATAAAACTGAAATTCAATCCATCTCTCCTACTGAAATTACGATAATAATAAATTCGCCGAAAAGTAAAAGCTCGCATGGAATCAATGGCATTTCCAACAGGTTACTAAATACTTTTTCTCGACAGATAAGTAGGATTGTCAGCCACATACGCAGTGGCTCACTGAAACAGGGCATTTTTCTGGATAGACTGAAATATGTTATTGTTAAACCATTGCATAGAGAAGTGGATAGGTTTCGTGCTAACAGATACTGCCCAATCTCACTTCTGACAGCTTTATCCAAAATACTAGAAAAAGTAATGCATTCAAGAGTAATGGTTCAAATGGCTCTGAGCACTATGGGACTTAACTTCGAAGGTCATCAGTCTCCTAGAACTACTTAAACCTAACTAACCTAAGGGCATCACACACATCCATGGCCGAGGCAGGATTCGAACCTGCGACCGTAACGATCGCGCGGTTCCAGACTGTAGCGCCTAGAACCGCTCGGCCACCTAGGCCGGCGTATTCAAGAGTATATATATTTGTAAAAATGATGCACTAACAAAATGTGTTTGCTTTTCAGAAAGGCTTTTCCGCAGAAAATGTTATTATGAATCCACTGATCGAATATTAAATGCTCTGAATAACCGAACATCCCCTACTGGGATTTTTGTGATCTCTCAAAGGCTTTTGATGACGTGAATCATGCAGTTCTTCTAGATAAGCTTAAGTATTGTGGTATGAGTGGGACAGTGCACAAATGATTTAATTCGTATTTAAGTGGAAGAAAGCGGAACATTAAAATTAACAGTACAGATAGTCTGCAGAGACCTCTAATTCGGGAGGAATCAAGAACGGTACGGAACATGTTTCAATCTTGGGTCCTCATTGTTCTGAATGTGTATTACTGACATGCCACACTGTATTCATGAAGATGCAATGCTAGTACTTTTTGGTAATCACACCCAACAAACAGGAATTAGCTGAGGAAATTGTAAATAATATCTTTCAGAAAATTATTAAGTGGCCCTCCGCAAGTAGACTCTCGCTAAATTTTGAGAAAACACAGTATATACAGTTCTGTACAGTAAATGGCGTAACACAATTGAGAAATATAAACTTTGAACAGAAGTCTGTTGCTAAGGCAGAATATTCAAAATTTATGGGTGTATACTGAGGAACTGAACTGGAAGAAGCACACTGATGATCTGCTGAAACGTTTAGGTTCAGCTACTTACGTTATTAAGGTTATTGCAAGTTTTGGTGATAAACATATCAGTAAATTAGCCTACTGTGCGTATTTTCATTCACTGCTTTCATATGGCATCGTATCCTGTGGTAATTCATCGTTAAGAGAAAAGTATTTATTGCAAAAAAGCGTGTAATCAGAATAATAGCTGGAGCCCACTCAAGATCACCTTGCAGACATTTATTTAAGGACCTCAGTATATTCTCAGTACCTTCACAATTCACATATTCACTTATGAAATTTGTCACTAAAGGGTGATCTTCTCTAATCTGGGTTAAATCTGGCTTTGGCACAGAAAGGGGTGAATTATACTGCCACAAAAATCTTTGGTCATTTACCAGTAGCATTAAAAGTCTGACAAACAGCCAAACAACATTTGAAAACAAATTAAAAGAATTTCTGAATGACAATGCCTACTCAAGAGATGAATTTTAGATATGTAGTAGTCATTGTTAAGTTAAAGATTGTATCCTGAAAGGAAAACTTATGTTAAATTGAGGCATTCCACAGCATTAAGAAATGTCTTATTCATATTCTATGTAACAAGTATTAATGTAACGTAACACGACTGAATACGTTCATTGCCTATGTTCTGTGATATTCAGTTGCCGTTATCTCTTAATCAGGCCGGTAATCTGGCTTCACGTTCTATTATTATACTAAAGAAGGAGTGTACTATGCATACTGCAATTGGCAGTATTGCGACGGCCGATATTTATTTAGCTAGTTACCTCCGAAATTAGCGACCGAAAGCGCCCATCATGTATTTTCTGCGGCATTCAGTTGCCGTTATCTCGTAATCGGACCGCTAACCTGCCTTCATGTTTTTATATTGCAGTAAAGAATGTATGTACTAAGTGGCAACTGCGACGGTGGTTATTTATTGAGTTACGAGCTTCTGAATGTTGAGGCCAGTCGCATAGGTCGGGACGCGCTCGGAAACAATCCGTGTGCATTGTGGGTTGTTCCATTGATTTTTATTTGTATGAACTAGTTATCGGCTTATCAGACCATCTTCAGATAACTACTGGCTATTGTTTAAAAGGAACTTGTGTTCTTACGATCCAAACATTCAGGACTAAGATACAACGCACTTACATACGATCTTTAGTTGTGATATTGTCTTTGGAATTGTCAAACGGGTCTTTTGACTTTTTGTTCTGTAAAACTGTTATTTGACATAATAAACCACATTTTATGGTACGTCAGTACCATGTATGGCAACAATTAGAATTATTTAGAATACATATTATTACAAATTTACAATTTTTTGGTATTTGTTGTGAACAGATGCACTGGATATTAATTGTTGGTTGTACAAGCGATTTAGTAGAACAAAAAACCGCCTAAGTGTTATTCAACCCCCAATATGGAATTAATCTATCAAGAAGCGACGGAAGAATCCACAAATAAAATCCTTGTGTAGTTTCTAAGAGCGTACGTTGGCAAATGGCAACCCTGCCGCCATGCAGAGGAAACAAACCTGAGAACGAAGCTAACTCCAAGTTGATAAATCAGATGGTAGACTTCGATATATTGGTAGAATACTGGAGAAATGCAACTGTCTACAGAGGAGATTCCACACAAATCGTTCGTCCTAGAATATTGCTGTGTGGGACCCTTACCAAATAAAACTAAGGGGATACTGAAAATAACCAGGACAACACGAATTATCAGGTTTGTTTGACCCGTGGGAGGGCGTCGCAGAGATATTGGCGAAACGGGACTGGCGTACTCTTGAAGATGGACGTAAACCATCCCGAGAAGTCTCTAACAAAGTTTAAAGAACCAGCTTCAAATGATGGCTCTATGAACATTCATACTACAGCCCTATAGCCACACGGGCCGTGAGGGCAGTATTACATTCATTACAGCACGCAGGCAAGCATTTAAACCTTCATTCTTCCCGCGTTGCGTAAGTGAATGGAACGGCAAAAGTACCTAATAACTGCTACCTCTGCAGCACTTCACAGTGGCTTCCAGAGTATACATGAAGATGAGGCAGTGTAACTGGCGGCGCGTAAATACACGGACTTCATTCATTCAATATTTGTCGGGAGCGCTTAGCGACTTCTAACAAAATTTTCACATAATTTCAAAACTTTATTCTCCCAGAAACCACCACTAAATGATCAAACGAACAAAGTTTATCGCTTACCGCATTTTCGCTGTTAATGCATCAGGCATGACATTTTAATGTATTACTAACTCTGTTCCCAACACAGTTTGCTGAAAGTTGCCACATATACTACTGCATTCGCCTACAACATTATATCATTTCACGACACACGGTTCAGAAGATGTGATGTCATAAACATTGAGATGCGTGAAAAACTATCTTTTCCTTAAAATGGAGCGCAAATTACCCAGCTTATATTCATCCGGTGTTTCATGAGAGCACTTACCGACTTCCAATGAACTTTAAGCCCAATTTCAAACCTTTCCTAAACTTTTTCTGGCACACGTGCTTAAAGCAAATATTTGTGTAATTTGTTATCAGACATTTGAAACGATTTTTTACAGGGGAGTTTGATTCTTTAAAGAACCACGGGTTTGCTGATACTCAAGAACTGGCCATATGAGAGGCTTGTAAATAATGTTTCAGATTTGAATTACACTTACGATTTCTGTGCCCAGAATCTGCTCTTCCCACAGCTAGATTTACTTGGCCGTTCCACCATAAATCACTCTAGACCAAAACTCTTTGGTACCATACTAGCAGGTTGTGACTGACTGCATGATTAAATGAGATCATCCTGTCTGTTTACGTATTTCACATTACATTTATTTATGTAGCTGCCAGACTTTGTGTCAGGCACAGCAAGTCCACCTGCTTTGCATAACAAATTTCTAGTGATGTCATCTACCTGTCCATCTTACATAAACAGCCTCTTAAGACCATCAACTTCATCAGGTATGGTACAAAATCCATCACACTTTATTGATATCAAATCCAGTAAGCACCCACATCAGGAAGGTAGTATTACCTGTCAAACCGTGACAAATGTTTTGTCATCATGGGAAATAACATATGGTGTCTAATCACGATAAAGTGCTCATAAAGAAAGATCATATTGGCAACGAAGGTTTTGCTGAGGTAATTTTTACTGTGGTGAGTACTCACAATCAATGTCATGTGGAATTATAAATTATGAATAACAACATGTCATAACAACAAGACTACTATTTATACAGTAGGATGCACATCATCAAATTCTGGCACATACTCCTAAACCATCATTGCTTCAGTGTGAAATGGGGAATGGAATAAAGGCAACTTTGCATGAGAATGGGCAACAGACGGTGTTGTTCGACAACTTGAAATATATTAGTAAATAATATGGTGAGTTCAAACATCTACATTCTCGAGTGTTTAATGGACAGGTGGCACATGAGGGGCAGCATCATTGGCAGATTTGGCTGCTGTAAATTTTAGTACTTTAATCACTATCTGTTTTTCTACAGGACACTCTTGGTGCTACATTCAACCAAGAGAATGCCACATCACTTTTCTCATGTTTCCTGCTGTTGGTATTTCATTTTATCTGCAAGTTAATATATGTTCATTTTAATTAATAAAGAAAAGGGAATACTTTAAGATTTATAAATACTTCTTGTTTAGCACTGCTGGTAGTAAATCATATGGTTACAATTAATCCACTGCATTTTCTTGTAACCCACAGATGAAAATATCACTGCACTACTTGTAACTTAAGAACAGGTGAGCGTTTCTGAAATATGTCTTCCTGGAGCACTCTGTGTGACATTTCTGAATTTGATAACATTGTGTTAAAATCATTATATAATTAACTAAACAAAATATATACTTATGTCTTTTTTTTTAATCTGACAGTATTGAAGTGTGTACAATAAGTTCCTTTCAATCATAAAAAATTACATTCAGGGCTTGCAAAAAACTATAAATACCATACAATTAAAAATAAAATAACACAGTTTCCTATTCTTTCACATAAATTGGAAAAAAGATTTATTTGCAACACATTGTGAAAGTTTTACAAACATTAAAGAAATGACAAGTACATTCTCATAAACAAGTATTTCAATACTGTTGCACATATTGATGTTCCTTGCAATTAACTAGTGATATTATAAATCTGCTTTCAAACCCATAGTGCTAAAATACAATGGCATAAAGCACCTTCAATACCAAGCACCAACACACACACACACACACACACACACACACACACACACACACACAGGAAATATTAATACATATTTATTCCAATACAGGAAGTTATTTGTTCATATTGAGGATTAACATCAGATATATACAGGGTCTTTCATTACGAGTGATATTTTTTAAAATTCACTCTAGGCGTCCACAAGTCACCAAGCTGACAACATAAAGCGAAAACTGAGGAAAATTATCACAGAAGTTACTGTCAGTATTGAGGAAGAGCCAAATGTTTCAGTTTCAAGACAATCTGAACTGTTGCAGCTATCTGAGAAAACTTTGCGAATCTTGTAAAAGGATTTGGGCCTGCATCCCTACAAAGTTATATTGACTCAGTGATCGACAATCCGAGCCATCGTGGGTGTCGGCACATTCAAAGCAGTGGTTGACATTTGAATTATTTTTGTTCAGAATGTAACGTTGAAGTCTAAGCTTCGAAATAAAGCACAGTTTTCTCTGATACGTTGAGTGGTAATTTGTTTTCCTATTTTATGAAGTATCACTCTTAATGGAAGAACCTTTATATATATGGTTATTAAACCAAATGGGCTGCACATCTGAACAAAAATGTCAATTTTATCACAAAACAGGCTTATTAAAATCCTTCATATATTGACTCCCTCTTTGTTAACACATTAATTTTTCTATAAAATCCTTAAAGAATTCCTTTGAATATTACTTTATTTTCCTAATTAGAATACATTTCATTGTCCAATAAATGTATCGTTGGTGAAAAAGTATTCTAGTACTTTTACAGTCATGAGTTTCACATCGCCAATACTTCTGCCTGACACACACACACACACACACACACACACACACACACACACACAGAGGTAGTCACACTCCTGCACATGTCTTTACAAACATGGCAGCTAATCAATTACTGCCATAGACAAAAAAGTTATGACAACAAAGACGAAACACCATATCAAGAAAAAGTGAACAAAAAAAAAATCAATTAAAAATGATAAATATGTAAATTTTCTTACCGTAATACATATGGCAGTGGTGTGGCTGGCAGTGGTGTAGGTTGCCTGATACCATGCTTCAAAGGGTACAGTTTCATTTTTGTAAGACAGTTCAGCCTTTTTACCATATTTTAAAACACTTCTATTCTCTCTCTTCTGAAAAGTGACTTACAACTCTGAACTCTATGAGATCTGAGAACCTGACATTTCATTCCACTGGCAAGATCATCTTATTTAAATTGCCTTTATCTTGAGTGATATATTAAGACACTCAGTTTCTCAAACTTTACTGTCCATTAACAAATTTATTAACACAGATCGATTAGCATCTATTTATTTCATGTCAATTGTGAGAGGTAAGGTTTTGCTGTCAGAAGTAAGGAAGCTTTCCTTACATTTCCACTGAAGAGACTGTATCTGAATCAACACTTATAAATCCATTCCTAAAATCAGACTAAAATGTTAAATCAATAGGTCATATTTGCACTTATGAATGCAGGAGTTAATGCATTAATGTAATGAAGCAGCATATTTCACAGTGACACTGAATATACCTGTCTCTCACAGTGGTTGCAAGACTTTGTGTCACAAACTTCTGGGTGCTGCTAAAGAGTGCACAAAGTAGTGGGGATGCATGCATCATTTGTACACAATAAAACGTGAAGAACTGGAAGGCACAGCCCAGAGATATTAACAATTTTTATGCAACACTAATAAAGAAATCCTGTTAACTCCTGAAGAAGGTTATTACTAATTTATGTTAACAATTCACGGTACTTACAGTGCTTCATGTCCTATGTAAACTATGCTCCAGACATCAATCCCTTCAGTTTTATTCCTTCCATCATTGTGATAATAAATGCTATCAAACTTGTTAACCAAACATAAGTTGATAGAAGAAAAAGCCTGACATAAAGAATATCGTATTCTCATCTATTAACAGGGAATAAAAAATAATGGCGGGAAGAAAGGTAGCAACTCATCACAGGTGAGGTAGTGGCTCATCAACAGACACATAAAGAAGACTGAGAATATTGTTCAGCTTTCATACAAATCCTCCTCTAGAGCTAATCCACTTACAACTGCCCACTACATTTTCCCACTGACTACACTGTGATAGCACAATTTAGTTGGTGACAACATTACTGAGCAAGTGTATGTGGATTCGGTTAGCTCCAAAGTTCAGAAACATTCTCAGCCTCATGCAGGTACCTATTGATAACTCAACTATACAACAGGTTTTACATTTACTGCTTCCATTATTTATATTCCACCAAAGACTTTGTCACCATTGCCCGCCATACTAAGAAACACTAGACACTTATGTATAATGCTGTCTAATGTTTTACTTCCTGTCAGTACAATATCATCTTACGCAAACACAGACTGACATGTAACAGCAATACTTCCCCATAAGTCTGACAAGAATGTTCATCATTTGCTACTTCTAGACACAGATTAAATTATGTACACTGCCCCCCCCCCCCCCGTTTTTTTTTTTTTTTGCCTGGAAACACCTTCGAATCCTCCATGTAGTGTACACAATAAAGAAATTACTGAATAAGGTGCCAGATTGGGATTTAACCAAGATATTTGCTTTTTACAGGCAGAGCCTTCTGAACGTACCTCCCAGCTTCAATCCAAGTCTGGAGTTTTAGGAGAGAAACACAGGCAAATTGAAATTCTTAATCAGGCCGTGAAACGTGCTTCAATGACTCAACTGATAGCATTACCCACAAACAGAAAGATAAAATTTCAATTCCCCTCAGAAACATTATGTAGGGAATCTGCAGTCAGGGTATGTTAATTTTTATCTATGTTTAAGAATTCAGGTACTGCTATTATTTGTAAAGTAATACACAGTTTGATCAGAAACACTGATCAGTTCAATAAAAACTGAACTAGTATGAAGAAATCCCAAACGGGAATGCTTTCATCAATCATGTTTAAATTATTTTCCTTTTTCCTGGTATTCTGTCTTGTTTCTAGGTGCTTCCTTCAATTTACTGTTATTGTAAGTATTCATTACTCAATTGTAGTTGCCTCAAGGTTCATAGCCTGTTTTCACATTAGCACTCTGCATCACTCTTCAGTTCATGTTCAACTGATATACCTCTACCTTGTGCCCACTGTGCTCATTTTCAAATACTTTACAGTGTCAGTTCCCGTATCAACACAAAAATAATTGAGCACGAGAAAGAGGAGGATGTTTTTGCTATAACACTTTAGTGTCAATTGAGTTGTGGTCCATAGCTGAACGCAGAACATTTTCCGATGAGTTGCTGCATATGGTCCAATATTCCTTGTACCAGCAACAATACCACAATATATTTAATGTTAGCTATTGTCTCAATGCAGTTATTAAAAGCAGAAATTAAACAACATTCATTAAATGAACCACAAACTGTAATTTAAGCAGTGTTAATGGCCACTTAATACATCATGACTCTTCTGATTGAATAACTTGAGCATACAAAGAACAAATTACTTTAACGATTCAGCACTACTGATGTGAATCTTGTGTAGATTGAAAGTTTTTCCAGAATGCATCACAGTTATCTACAAAAACTTCAAATTTACTTTGAAGAAAATTTTTCTTGTATTCCTTTTGAAAATAGTTATGCATACATTTTAGGTAATTATGTTTCCATGGTTAACAGACAGAACTCTTTTTTTAACTTTTTGAAGTACAAAGGGATTTGAAAGCAGTTGTCAAGTGAAACACAATGATTTCTTTTCTCTTTAATATATTCTTCCAAATAAACAGAGACCAATACAAAAATCACTGCAGTTAGGTAACCGCCATCATGACTTCACATTAGCAAGATAACAACAAACTCTCATTGGAGTTCAATATGTTTTAGTGTCCCACACATAAATAAGACCTGTTTTTAAGTCATTTGCTTATTGTAAACATTTCACAACCCCCTTCCTCTTCATAGTAGAGCACAAAAAATTTGCTGTTTGAACAGCTGATTGTCCACTGCAACCTTGGCGTTTTCACATAGCTTTAAAATGAAGAAATTTGAGAAAACAGTAAATCCATGCCGTATTTCAAAGACTGTAACCATCTGCACATGGAATGCCTCTTAAAATATGTAACACTGTGTGCCACATTTTCTGCACAGTTCCCGGGAGATCCTTTTATCATCATAAATCACCTGTACAGGATCGTCTTATTAGACTACCCTACCTTAAGAAAATCATTAATACATTAACTTAAAAGCAAAGAAAATGACACACTAAGACTTACATAAAGAAGTAGTAGTAGGACAAATGTAAAATATACAATGAAAATAAAAGGGACAAATCTGATCATAAAGCAGTGACTGGTTATTTGCAAACTGCAGTTATTGAAAAGTATAATCTTGGGGACAGGACTGGGAGTACTGTGAGCAGGATGGATAATTCACTGGAAAGGTTCTAGGGAGGCAGATTTTTAACAAAATACAGGACAATGCCACCATGTTCTGCACTGCTATTCTCCACTCAATGAAGCCTAACATCACATTACAGTAGTTACATCCCGTTCTTTCTACATTTTTTAGGCATGACGAATGTAGTCTAAGAAGTGAATTTCAGAAGACAGACTAACCAAAATAGTTTATAGTTATCTCAGAGTACAGGACTACAAATGATGTATCACCAGCACAAATTGCAAAGCAATTGATGGTATAACTTTTTACAGGGGGGGGGGGGGGGGAGGGGGGGGGACTTCTTAACATGAGAGAGGGAGTACGACTCCTAACAGACGTTGATAATTTCACCCCTGTCTTCAACACAGACAAAACAAAGTTATGAATAAACAGCCGTAAATGATTTTGATATGAGAGCACCATTATAATTTGTTTTGCTTTCCATGAACACATCATCAACCTGAAGAGCAAGGCACTTTTCTCTGCCACAAAAGCACCAATAGTGGGAAAAAATTGTATCATATTGCTGCCATGAGACAAATGATAAATAATAATAATGTAACCACTTAGGTAAAAAAAAAGGAACCTACAGATTATAGTCAAAATAAAGAAATAATTTCCAAACTGGGAAGAATGAGCACGTTTTCAGCTACAAAAATATTTATATCAAATAATGAGCTATATTTGGTGTTTTTAAATGAGACTTAAATGTGAAGTGGAGAAAGGTATTGCAAGACAGATGCTGTGCTAACCCCATTCTAAAGATACTGTAAGGCAACAAAGCTTTCAAATCTGATGTAGCAATATATTGCCCGTTTTACACGTTTTCATAAATTAGTTGCTTGGGTTCCTCTGCCTTTCACATTTACTTTGTACTCTCCAACTTCTGACAGACATTTTCTACTGTCTCTCCTCCTCCCCCCAAAAAATTACTCCTTTTGTGTGTGTGTGTGTGTGTGTGTGTGTGTTCTATGAAAATAAGCTATGGTCTTGAAAATATGAGAAACAGCAGGAGCTTATTCATGGTGCTTTTGGCTGTACTGGTATTTTTGGAAGGAGTGTGCATGTGTTTACACACTCTTATTACAGATTTGCAATGAAAAACACCGAAGTTGACAAGACAAACTATAATAAATCTTCAGTAGCTAGATCTGCCACAAATGTAGTATTCCATGGCTGCCACTTTATAAGAACATGTATTCTTATGGGCGAACACATCTTTTGTAAAACACCCATCAGCTAGTTGTTAAATGTATAAGCAAAAAAAGAAAAAAAGAGCATGAACTATGTTAAAAAGATTACGTGTGCACAGGTTGTATAGCTGATGCTACACTGGCAGGGGAAATCAACTGGGAAAATACAGGTGTCTTATTTACAACATGTAGATGAACAAGTACAAAGGCATGTGTTCACACACTCATCCACATACAAAGCAAATGAACTGCACAATTATTTCCATGGATTAAAGAATAATATACAAATCTTAGTAAAATGTTTACAAGAAATGAAATGTACAAATATTTCTATAAACATCTAAAAAGTAAACTGTAAATTTATGGTAATCACAAATGAAGTTTACACTCATTGCATATTACACCTATATTTTTAGTGTTGCAAAAATAAGAATTCAAAATCCAGCAACACCAAACTTCGAAGACGTAGCTTCAATTATGAGTGCACTATTACATTCACAGCCATTCAAATGTACCTTGCTACGAGTCATGATGACATGCTTAGCAGGTACCTATTGCTTATCGTTGTTTTCTTTTTTTTTTTATTGTTTAAATGTGGTTCATACACTTCACTTTCTTAGTCTTCAATAGGTCTCTAAACACTGAGCATTTGATCTGCTGTCCTGCTTTGCTGGATATTACTCACATAAAAAAATAATTCACAGAGACATTTATTCACAACCCTCAAATAATAAAGTATGTTTATCATCTAAAGATATCAGTGCAACAGACAAAACGTATCACACAAGTTGCTGGTTATTACATATAACCATTTACATGGTGCTTTTATTATATGAAATTGCCTGAGATGAACTCCATGAAATAGATGATCAATATGTACAAACTA
Organism: Schistocerca americana; assembly: GCF_021461395.2. NCBI lineage: Eukaryota > Metazoa > Arthropoda > Insecta > Orthoptera > Acrididae > Schistocerca > Schistocerca americana. The sequence continues at coordinate 92,614,779 of NC_060130.1, forward strand.
CTCAAATAATTACTGATTCAACTGTCACAACACTCATCAAGCTATTCATATTGACTATTGAATAAAATACAGATAACTGTATAAAATGCACAGCAACTGATTAACCAAAAGCACACTAAATGAAAATTAAAAATAAATACGATAGAAATAACACTAATGTTCCCTGAAATTTGATCCTGCATCAACAATAATTGAAAATACTAATCTCACTATTATCACAAGCACTTCCCGGAAGTGAATGTGAAGCTGCAGCAACCAGTAGCACATATACTGATCAATAGTATTTGGCAGTAAAAAAATGTCCATAAGGAAGCAGTGAGAGAACATATAAAGCTACTGTGTTGAAAATTACAGTCACATGTGCCATAGCCACTCACAACTATTTTTACTTTTATGTAGCATACTGAACACAAAATCTTTGAGGTTTTGAGTGCTGGTTCCTTTATACGTTATAGGATGATGCAGTATCACATTTTAAATGTTTTATGAGGGACACAAATCTGAACTGCAAGCAGTTACGAAAGTTTGAGGGACAAAAATAGAACTATTACACATTCACTGCCAAATTATCTCGCAATGTAAACATTTTGTCTTCATTAAAACAAGGTTATATCAAAGTTTTGGTTATTAAGTTCTGAAGACATTTAGAACAATTTTATGATAGCTTGCATGCCAAAATAATGAAAAAAAAATACATTCTTTGAGAGGAATACCATGTATCAGCTCTTCCACGGGAATAAAAAGAGGTATTCCTATTTCAGTTACCCACAAAACTGAGGAAGTGCGGCAGTTCTTTTATTCAAAACATGGCAAATGCATAGATCTTCTTCATTCAGGTACAAATATTTAATTAAACAGTAATTTCAAAAAGACATAGATACATCAGACATTACTGGTGTTCCCTTTTTTGTTGAGAATCACTAATAATAATAATAATAATAATAATAATAATAATAATCATAGACTGTGAAACAACTACTGGCTAACAAACCCTAAATACTGACGATGAAATGGAATGTCATAAATACAGTGTCTGGTAGAGAAGGGCTATAATGAAAAATGGGAAATAACCTGTGCCATCAGAACCAGTAAAAATTTGGGAAAAGCTGCAGTGTGTGCAATTCTACAGAAGATATCACAGTATGTGAACTTACATAAGAAGAATATTTCATTATCACAAAAGACACGAGTACAAAAATGAGTAAAATATGTATTGAACATGTTATATCAAATGCTTGGTATCACCAATGTTCCATCTGAATCTGAACAATGCTATGGAACAGACAATGATAACACACACAAGTGTTCAGATAAGAAACTCTCACATTGCAGCAATTTTCCTGTACCAAAATAATGTTCCAAAAAAGACTTTATGCTGCTATGTTAAATGCAATGATCTCAGTTATCAAACAAATTCTCCAGATGAAAATATGGCTCTTTGACAAAAAAAACAGAAATGAGTACAGCAGAAATTCCCGATTCCCGATTTGTAACAAATCTTTAAAAAAGTTCAGATTAAAAACAGTCTACAATTCTGTGTGTATACAAATAATACTGACTGTTTTTTCTGCAAACTATCTACAAGCATTAAAAATGTGATTCAATGGGTACTGCATCCTTATGGAAGAAAAGTTTGCAGCAAAAACTGACAAAATGGTGTTCATCAGCATAGTGCTAATAGTCACTTTATGTCCTATCTATTATTGCATTGGTTAAAATATATGGGTCATTCCACACGAAGTCATCAAAAATCATACAACTGAGAGTCTTGCACACAAAAACACTAATTTATTATTCACTATTATTTCACATGGTAAAAACTAAGCTTTCATGTAGAACCACTCTCACGCAGACGAGTCACGAAAGATACTGACTAAAATCAACAGAAAAATAAGTGTAAATGATACGTAACGAGGCATAAAAATGAGGGGTGGGGGGTTATGGCGGCACGGGGATGGGGAAGGAGGGGAATTGATGACAAAATATTAATAAAAAAATATTTCCCATCATAAATAACAATCAGAAAACACTGTCAAACAGCAATTATGAAAGCTAAAATGAAATGTATGTGTTCTGCAGTTACTTTACGAAACAGTCAACGATGTCAATGAACAGTTTGAGCCTTTCCTGTGCAAGGACAGGAACTATCCAAATGGATTGAAGAAGTTGAGTTTGAATCACACAGATTGTCACAAAACAAACATTTGATTACACAGTTAGTAATATAACAACTGTCTTAAAATATGCAAAATAATGATAACAAATAGGTTTACTTTTGACAACAAAAACTATAAAACTCATAGTACATTAATTTTGAAGTTGCTCTTCCTCTCACTCGAATCTGCATGAAGCATTATGGCTAGTTCACACTACGCCATAGGAGTCACACTAGCTCTTATCTTACATTTACTTATATACATAAGAAGTAACATCTTAAGTTCACTTAAAGAGACACTATAATCCACATTTGTTAAGATTCATACAAATCATAAAAAATAATTGCGGACACCTGATACATGTACTCCTTGATAATACAATGTCTTTGTTTCTGTTTAAGAAATTATTGAGCATAAAAAATAAATATTTACGCCAAAGTCATTTTCACATCAATACTTAATTGCAACAATACTGCTTCATGAGATTATAAAAACTACACCGTCACTGGAAAATGAGAATAGCTGTTACAAATAGTAACAGTGTTAAAACGAGACTGATACTGAAATGTATTAAAACAAATAAAAGCCAAAGACAAGAGGCTGATGGAATGACCCACATCATATTTTTTTTCTTCTTTTCTTTCCTTCAAAAAGTCGATTTGTACAGTTTCTAATATCACCTAACCTGCTTCTGAATCACTAGTGTCAGTCGAGCTACTAGAAAGACTTGAGGTGCTAGAGTCTGTGTCTGAACTGCTTGAAGTGGAGGCTGAAAGATGTGCTGGTCCACCAGCACCATCAATTGATCTGCTCTCATCTGAAAAACAAATTTATTTTTAAAAATGACAACACACTTTTATATTAATGAAGCATTAGTACGACCAATGAAGGAAATAGAAGAGGAATAGATGGAAAGGATTATTATATCATAGATCTCTTTGTTAATCAAAGGGGAATGTAAACGTGAACTAGGAGGAATAAGTATCTAAGTGAAATACAGAATGTAAACTGAAACTTCAAAAAGATTGGTGTATTATATCTGATGCTCAACATTCATCAGCAACTGAATTAAATGGCTCTGGGCTCTGTTGGGGGCTGGGTGGGGGGGGATTCCCTTCTTTTATACATTTTTCCAACCAGAAATTTCCATTATTGTCAAAAGCTTAAGTTTGAGCTATTGAACTGGCACGCAATACATATGAAGTTGCTGTGTTAACGTTATTAGCATTGGTTTTCAATGTATCCATTGAAGAATTTTCTATGAGGCATTGATCTCCATAATGACACAACTTTATAACAAAGATACTGCAAAAGTTTCATTTTTAAACAGCACTAGATAAGTACTTTTTATTTATTTAATCTTACCAAATTCATTCTCTCCCAATACGTCCACTTCAAAAAACATATAGACTAAATCTCTCTCCAAAGAACTGACTCAATTCTTTTTTTAATCAATATTACAAAGTTAAATCCTAATAATGGAATACACAATTAAAAATGCATTCAAAGATTAGTGATCAACGTTAAAGCATAATTACTTCAACAGATTTCTGTTAAACAAAAAGTTAATAAAAAGAAACAAAACAACATGTGCCTATGAGCAAACTATGTGGTTGCAGTATGGTATATCTTACCAGATTGACTAGGTCATGTCTTTTAAGCAGGATGGGCAAAAGTGTGGTATCAAAACATTTTACAGTGATCAGATTGTAGGGACACACAGTATTTCCAAAGTCATGCAGAGTGTACCATACATCGATTTGGGGAAAACAGTCACTTTCAGAATAAAATGAAGTGAGCCACAAACTGATGACAGGTTAGTGTCAATTACCACTAATTGTAATGATGGTCTGGCAGGCTAAAGTGCGGAAAATCACTTGGCAACTAAATAACTAAATACTGGACAACATAAATCGATAAGCAGTCATAAAAGTTAAAAATACATAGCCCAGTCACATTAATGTGACCAGCGCCTTAGTTCAAAACAGTGCAGTAGTTGTAATGTGGAAATGGAGCAATTTATCTGATGTTCAAGAGGGCAGGATCATTAGCTTTCGGGCCAAGGGTGGAAACATTTCCGAAATGAAGTTTGCAACTGTTTGTGTGCCACCTTGATTAAAGTATACCATACATGGCAAATTGGAGCTATCCAGAACTGATGTCAATGCACCTATGGTACCCCACAGGGCCATGAATGACAGCTGCGGACATGTATATGGGTGAATAGATGTACGACTGTTGAGCAACTGACCGCTCAGATGAACCAAGGGGCTACCAACGTTGTCTCATCAATGACAAAGGCTGGAATCTGCACCACAAAACAACAACTGGACATCCACCGAGAGGTGGAAGGTGGCCTTCTCAGATGAATCACGTTTTATGCTCCATCGGACAGAAGGCCACTGGCATGTATAGCATGAAACGTCTGAAAGAAAAAACCCTGCAACAATTGTCAGAAGGGTCTATGCCAGAGGGTATTCCCTGGGTGATTTTGCCGTTATGGAAGGCACAATGGATTAACGCAAGTATGCATCTATCCTTGGGGACCATGCCTACCCGTACATGCAGTTTGTTTTTCCTTCGGCATGACAGTATCTACCAGTTGCTCGCTGTGTACATGCGTGGTTTGAAGAGCACCAAGATGAGTTTGCCCCACTCCCCTGGCCTCTAAACTCCCCATGTCTAAACCCAATAGAAAATTTGGGTGACCACCTTGACCAAGCTGTTCCTGTCATTGATTCTCAACTGAGATGCCTAGCACTCCTGGCTGCAGCAATGGAGTTGGCATGGCTCCATATCCCTGTTGGTACCTTCCAGAACCTCACTGACTCTTCCTGCACACCTCACAGTGGTCCACGTGGTAAACAGTGGTTGTTCAGGCTCCTGACAGGGACTCACAATAAAGTGAGAGGACAGTGTCTCTCATAACTATGGGTTACAGAAGGCACTGCCCCAAATAAATATCTCCAGTCACACCAAAGCACAGAGATTATAATAGGTGCAGGAACACCACCACTGGAGGCTACAGTCATGGAAAAAGGTGATACAGATTGATATGTAAGAGTAAATATTGGCAAATACGAATGTCAACTTAAAATATGCTGAAAACAACAGGGGCAATGTGTATATGCAGACAAATAAATAAATAAAACAAAATAAAAAATTAAAAGAAAAATAAATAAATCTCATGTTTTCCAGTTTAAAATACACTTTTTACCAAGTGAAAATACACTTTCCCTCGGAGCTGTAAAACTTTCCAATCATTTGAATGGTAAAGATTTGAAACACCAGCATAGAACTTCTGGGCACTTTAGTAAACGAAATGCAGCAAAAAAGTCTTTTGGTAAGATCTTTGATGTGCAACAAAACGTATACTGCACATTTTCTTAATGAATTCCACCAAATACAGTACGGTAGCTTCCAAAGAGCAGAAACTGATTTTGTGCTGTGCGGCACACTATAGCTCATGTCACATGATTTCATCAGTCAGTGGCAGTAGATGTTCAGCGCACACGGCACACAATGTAGTCAGCCAATAGTAACCTCACTGTTACGTAGTGCCAACACACAGAAAGTGTAAGTTAATGGTTTGAATTAACATACTTACAGTATAGTTACAAGAAAAGCTAAGCTTTCAAATGCAATATCAGCCATAATTTATTTATTTATTTTGCATTCTTATGTAGGATCCTACAAGAACAACTTTAATTGCAGCATCTGAATATTTATTACAAGCTCGATTTTAAATTTCACTTCTGTACACTTCGAATTTTGTGAGTTACCTGGTTGAATACAAGTTTCGTCAAGCACTTCGAATTTTGTGCATTCTTTGTGCCCTCGTTACTGCATGATTTGTAATCTATGAAATAAAAATGAAAAACTAACTTTGAAGCTTGGTCTTTTTAAGTGTGTGTTACCCTGTAAGATATATCAAATGCAAATGTGTCAGTGAAATTTTAAATACGGCTTAATGATATAAACGGCTGGTCCTCTGGGCCCAGAATTTTGCCAGGTGGCTGTTCCTCAAAGTGTTAAATTTTGAAGAGGAGTCATGTCTTCTGTGATCTAAGACATTCATCACACATTCTCACACCAAACATAATTCATCTTGAATAAAAGGAAATTTACTTTGAAAGTAATGCTTCTCAAGCCACCATTCGCAATATTTCCTCGCGACCTGTTAGAAATGCAAATAGTTGTCATGTCATGCTCACATTAAAGACTTTGGTGTTAAGTAGTATTGCATTGTCCTTGTCCTAAAGCCTTCAATACATTTTGCTATCAGCGGACACTGCATGTACATCGTGTTTTGTTGTAAACGCCATATTTTCTTTGGACTTAAAGTTTTATTATGGTGTTACTCTCTTGTTTATGTTTTATTACTGGAGTATTATTCTGCAGTAATAGGCTAAAGCAAAATTCTTTGTTAGAGTATCAATTCTTAACAGTTAAAATAACAAAAAATCAACTTAAGATAAAAGCAATGAAAAATTCCTGGAACTCTAAAACAATTTTCGGTTTTCCAAGATGAAACAATTCCTGCATTTTTCGCGGATTTTCCAGGGCATATACACCCTGAGGTGGTTATGCAACAGGGCAAGTGACGGAGGAATTTAGTGTGGGTGGTATTTACATGAGTTGAAATGGAGTCTGCCATAAAATCTCACTGGTGTACAGTGCAGAAAGTTGCTGTAGTCTTTGCATCTGATTATTCACCTACAGCAGTCCAAGGGTGATCCGTAATTTTGGTATGACAATACAAAACATCTGAATTGTGTCAGAATGGTTTTGGGAACACTTCACAAACATGAGGGGCCTTGAGTGTGGCACATTCTACTAGGTGTGTGTGTGTGTGTGTGTGTAATTCAATTGCTCCTAAGTGCACACAAAACAGATAACAGCAGATTAATGTATATCAATCCAGATTCAAGAATTACTTAAGTAGTGCAAAGCTTTGCATGTCAGTACTGGCGAATGTTCACTGCAGTTACCTTTTCTTGCATGCTTCTTTGCTGAGCCTAACTGACCAGACACATGCTGCAATCTTTTCTCCAGTTCTTGTTGCTTTTCAGCCATTTGCTCATCTTTAGATTTTCCAGAAAGCTTTTTATCTGAGAAAAAAAAAAAAGTGAAAATAAATTAAGCAATTTATATGAAAATAACTGGAAAATCCAAAACTCTCTAAATATGTTACTAACAACTAAGTGGCACACATAATCAAGCAATGCTGAGATATTTAATTTATAGAAAAATGGCATAATTATTCACTTGAAATATGGAATGACGTGTGTTCAAGAGAACATAATGCAGGAGCTGCAGTTTGCACGTGTATCGTATGCCTTATTTTCGTAGATTAAGATACTCTGACATATGGAATTAATGATGTTACTCAGCCCATTGTATTTTATCTGCCAACACCTACAGAGGAAGGACAAAAAAAAATGTAAATGCATTCCTGAACATAAATGCAGATGCTAACCAAGCCTGCAGGTTTCACTGTTTTGGCTGACCAAGAATGGCACCTGTGCACTGTCCTCAATATATTGCTAGTGTCAGTAGTAGTCAGAGCAGTGTTCCGTATAGTAGTTGGTGCATGATGCCTTAGCTCAGAGCATTATAACGTGGGTAAATTGTTGGTGCTTTTAAGGTGGGTGCCTGTGTAACCAAAGTAGCTGAAGTGTTTGGTGTTTCAAGAGGCACCGTATCGAAGATTTATACTACATACAGGGAAAGCAGAAAAAGTGTGTCTTGAGTGATCATGAAGGACAGTCACTGAAGAGGATTGTGACAAAAATAGGAATACGATGGTTGTGAAAGTCAATGCCAGCACTAAAACAATGGAGCTCCACAGGACGGAGTGCAGGATCTGTAATTCCAAACCAACTCATCAGTGATGGAAGTGTGGTACTGAAGCAATAAAACCTGGAGCAATGGAAGAAAGTAATTTGGTTGGACAAGTCTTATGTGACCATTGTGGATGATCAGGTCCATCCCATAGGCCAATGTTTGTTCCCCAACGGTGATGGTGCATTCCAAGACAACAGTGCCCCTGCTCGCACAGTTCATACCATCCTGTGAGCAAGTGGATTAATTGTATCCTGTAAATTATATCTCACACTTGTGTATCCAGAATTTATTGCTTGCTGCCACCAAAACTTGCAACAAATGGAATAAAAATTCACTAAATAACTCACTACCATCACATTTAATGCTCGCATTGGCTACGAAATTCACAGCAGAGCACCCAAAACACTACTGAACACTCATATGCTGTTGGTGAATGCATGACTCAGGTGCGCAGAATAAGTCTAACCTCGACCGCCATTGTTCGTATATGTCCCACAGCTGTTCCTGTACTGTCAAACGCTTCGGGATGACCAGATGAAGTAGTTTCTTGTACTCGGGTACAATGCTCAAAATGGTTTTCTCATACAGACCACCTGCCTTTTCATACATTTTAAAGAAACTAATGGTGAGTTTTGACCACGAATCTCTCTTTTAAATCCCCAAATGTCCTTCTGCATCAAAATCTGGTAAACAAATGTCTGATCAGATCAAATGATATCTGAAACCGGTTTTCTTTCCCAGCAATGGAGCAAAATCTTGTATTATTGTTAAATTCTTGGGGGTGGTCAATGTGAAAGAACTGTTTAATGCATAGTACCAAAGACAAGATACTTGTTCACCTGGTGAAACCAAAGAGCTTGACAGCAGAGGTACAGCCGTTGGACGTACAAGGCATTTGATGTTGGAATTATTTTGGCCCCTCTAGACAACCGTCAACTTTCACAAATATTATTTATTTACTCTTGCAAATGTTCCCTTGTCAGTCATCTCCTTACATGATTATGTTGCTGTATACAATTTCAAGCAACATTCAAAGATGTATTAAATGTTTCTCAAGTCTATTTTATTTCTTACTTTAGAGAGATCATTTAATGAAACATTTGACTTCTTTTTCTCCAAACTTGTTTATTTCAGTTTTGTCCAGAAAGCATGAAATATAATATATTGAAATACCAGTTGGTATTCTATTATTAATGAGAGCATACAGATGGAGAGAATGCAGGAGGAGTTAGAATTTATGCTGTGATTCGACATTTTTTTGATACTGCATTTACATAGCTAGTAGCAGCTGTTCATGAAGAACTTCAGTTTTGCCTCGAACCACTAATTAAGTAGCCTGATTACTTTCACACAATCAAGTCTTGCAAAAGCAGACCTCAAGCTGGTCAATTTGATATCCCACTTTTCCATTTCCTGCTTTTCATTTGGCTATGAAAATTCATGCAAAAATCCATAGAGTAATTTCTAGGGAGACTTGTTTTCTCTTCACTCAAGCATCTGAACACAAATTCCTAATAGTCTACACCACATTTTCTCTCTGTCCACCGCGGCCTGCACGATTGTGAGCGTTTGGTTTTTAATTTGCCACAATTCCACTACACTACTTTTCCGTGTAACTCCGAACAGCAAAGATCGTGAGAGTTCCAGCCTCTGTTTAGCAACTGTCTTGTTTCATTTTGTGGCCACCAGAGTGCAACAGATCACTTCAAACTTCAATAAGAAGTCAAAGGCATGTCTCACTGAGGTAATAACTACACATTTTCCTATGTTATTAGCTGAAGGCAATTCTTGTATAATATATAATACAGGGTGGTCCACTGATCGTGACCAGGCCAAATATGTCATGAAATAAGTGTCAAACGAAAAAACTACAAGGATGAAACTTGTCTAGCTTGAAGGGGGAAACCAGGTGGAGCTATTGTTGGCCCGCTAGATGGCGCTGCCAAGGGTCTAACGGATATCAACTGATTTTTTAAAAATAGGAATCCCCATTTTTATTACATATTTGTGTAGTACGTAAAGAAATATGAATGTTTTAGTTGGACCACTTTTTTCGCTTTGTGATAGATGGTGCTGTAATAGTCACAAAAATATGGCTCACAATTTTAGATGAACAGTTGATAAGAGATACGTTTTTTAAATTAAAATACAGAACGGAGGTTGTTCCAATGTGATACATGTACCTTTGTGAACTTATCATGTCTGAGAACGCATGATGTTACAGCGTGATTACCTGTAAATACCACATAATGCAATAAATGCTCAGAATGATGTCCATCAACCTCAATGCATTTGGCAATATGTGTAACGACATTCCCCTCAACAGCGAGTAGTTCGCATTCCGTAATGTTCGCGCATGCATTGAAAATGCACTGACGCATATTGTCAGGCATTGTCAGTGGATCACGATAGCAAATATCCTTCAACTTTCCCCACAGAAAGAAATCCGGGGACGTCAGATCCAGTGAACTTGCGGGCCATGATATGATGCTTCGACGACCAATCCACCTGTCATGAAATATGCTATTAAATACCGCTTCAACCCCACACGAGCTATGTGCTGGACATCCATCATGTTGGAAGTACATCGCCATTCTGTCATGCAGTGAAATATCTTGTAGTAACATCGGTAGAACATTATGTAGGAAATCAGCATACATTGCACCATTTAGATTGCCATCAATAAAATGGGGGCCAATTATCCTTCCTCCCGTAATGCCGCACCATACATTAACCCACCAAGGTCGCTAATTTTCCACTTGTCGCAGCCACCGTGGATTTTCCGTTGCCCAATAGCGCATATTATGCCAATTTACGTTACCGCTGTTGGTGAATGACTCTCCATTGCTAAATAGCACACATGTAAAAAAAATCTGTCATCGTCCTGTAATTTCTCTTGTACCCAGTGGCAGAACTGTACACGATGTTCAAAGTCATCACCATGCAATTCCTGGTGCATAGAAATATGGTACAGGTGCAATCGATGTTGTTGTAGCATTCTCAACACTGACGTTTTTGAGAGTCCCGATTCTCGCGCAATTTGTCTGCTACTGATGTGCAGATTAGCCACGACAGCAGCTAAAACCGACGAAAGGTCCGGACACTTGGATGACGTCGTCCAGGATACCGAGCAGCATACATAGCACACGCCCATTGGGCATTTTGATCACAATAGCCATACATCGACACGATATCGACCTTTTTCGATGACAGATGATGGACTTAGGAGTGGCTACATTTACCCTAGAAGCTGCTGCAGAGGACCTGCCAAAAACAGCATTTTCTTCACTGTAGGGACATTATCAATTCAGAAGGATACCTTCGTACTTGAAAAAGCACCCGTGATGTTTCAGAAGTTGTTGGACGAAGTTCTCAGAGGGTTGAAGCCACAACAGTCCATGGTATATCTTCATGATATAATTGTCTTTGCCAGTGATATGGAGCAGCACATATGGGATGCATATGGAAGATATTTTCGAGACTGAGGGCTGCGAATTTAATTTATTTGGTCAGAGGATTTTCAATGTGCTTTTGAGACACTGAAAGTAGCTATGATGTTGAGTCCAATCTTAAGTGTTTACAAATTTCAATAAGGAATTCATTCTGTCATGCAATGCGTCCAACCATGCACTTGGTTGTGTGTCGTCTCAAGAACTTCATGGCGTATCACATATGATGGCCTATGCATCAAGCTAAATGAACTCAGGAAAGAAGAATTAATCCATGACAGAAAAGGAAAGTTTGAGCCTTATCTATGGAATCACCTAGTTCAACTGTTATCACTATAGGAACAAGTTTCAAGTGGTATCGGATCACGCAGTGTTGAAACGGTTGATGAAGTTACACTACAGGCGGTACAACTGAATTTCATTTTTTGGTCATACATAAACCCTAAAAGAAACACAGATGGATTGAGTGGGAAAGTAGCAGTATTACAAATAGGAGGCAATGAGCTTAAGGAATGGCAGACAGCACAGAAAATGTCTTGTGTATATGATGGGTTGCTTTACAGAGATAAGAGTAGTATGGGAGATGTGATTATGTGTTAGCTGACCATGGGCTATGTAGGCCTACTAACAGCAGAGTAGCGGAGGGGTACTGTTGGAGGAATAAGAAGGCAGAGATGGAGCAATATGTGTGAAACTGCATACAGTGTGTTTAGAGAGTGATTTTTTGTCAGACAAACTGCCATTGTAGAGATCACCTGAAGAATTAGTACTGTTTCAATTGTAGGTCGTTTCAACAAAACACCTGCTGGGAATAAATACATACTTACGCTTATAGACCACCTTTCAAGATATGTCGAAATGGTCGCAATGCTCAACCAACAGGCAGAAACAGTGGTGCACACACTAGGAAACAACTGGATACTGAAGTTTGAGGCACTTGAGATGATAATGATGGCTCAGGGAACCGACTTTATGTCTGATTTGTTCAAAGGATTCTGTAGGATGTTGTGTGTGAAAAAAACTGAGAATGAGTCCTCTTTTTCCCCAAGATAATGGAAGGATGGATAAAAATTTACAGAACTATATGGAAGATGGTAGGATACTATGTGGATGCACACCATGTGACTTGAGATAATTGTTTAAAGTGTGTGGTCGCAGCATACCACTCAAAGCAGCACACGGATACAGGATTCTCACTTTACGAGGTGGTATATTGTTGTAAGATGCCATAACCATTCGACATGTTAAGAGCCAAGAAGGGTGACAGAGGATAATCTGTTAAGGAGTTCATGAGAGTGATAAGGGAAATATGGAAGAGGGCAAACAAAGCTAATTCCACGGCACTAGAAAAGCAAAAAGAAGCAGTGAGCCGCACAGCAAGAATGCCACAATAAAAGGTTGGCCAATTGATAATGTTGTTAACTTCTTATACTCCAAAGGAGAAGACGAAGACATTTTTTTGGAAAATGTCAGGAGCCATATCAAGTTGTGGAACGTATGTCACAAATGTACGTCTAAATCCAGTAGCCAAAGAGGACATCAATTGCACACATGAGACAGTTGAAACTGTTTCGCAGGAGCCCAGAAGTTATTGGAGGAATTGTAAGGTTGGGATGGAAGGAAAATGTGAGAAATAAGATAAGAGCAGATTTTAGTTTTGTGTTTGTTCCAGCAGTTTGAGGCACACTGGTTGTACTCTACCTTCAATCAAGTGATAGTAGTAGCCAGTTTCTATGAACAGGGGAAGCTCATGGCAGCAAAAAGACTGGAGCTAGACAGAAGTGGATTGCTTATAAGCAGGACATCACATGAAATAGTGGGACCTACTTTCTGTCTACCAGACAAAGTTATGAGAATAATCCACCTGAGCAATTTGCAGCCTCAGTTGCATTGGCCAAATGAACCTAGTGACCTGTTACCAGCCACAAATCTATGTTAAACCACACTTTAGAACTCAAGCTGATTAAGTCCGTAGACTAACTCATTAACGAGCAAGAGGGGCGAATCTCCATGGAGACATTGATGCAGCATGTGGATCAGTACATGGAGGATCAGTACAAGAGAGAAACAATCTGGACCATTGCCATACCAGGTACTACTATGTCACTTACCCTGCCAAGCACACTCCTTGTTTATGTGTACAAGATCACAACACAAGACGAAGTTTGGGCCCAGCCACTGTTCAAATTCCGGTGGACTGGATCCCCAGAGTCATATGACAGTAGCAGGAACAATAACCGCAAGTTTTTAAGCTAAAAAGCAACAAACAAAGCTTTGAACATGTAGCCCATAAGGAAATGTAGTGGTAAGAGCAATCTTGATTGAAGATGGATTAAATTCAACTGGGCCAACCGCCAGGGAACTTTAGATTCCATGGGTTTATGATGACCCAAGGGTCGGCCTTGAAAGTAGGAGGGCAACATAGCTCACTCACCATATCTGTTCAGAAATGTGCAAAGTAGGAAGTCATTTGCAATTACCATCAGCCACCAATCACTGGTGTTCTGCCTTACAAAATAACAAATAGTTGTCAGAATGTTGTGAGGTGAGCTAGCCTGGTGAAGAGTGGAAACAGTTGATACAGCAGATGAGTCCTGAGCCACTGCCTGGCTGACACTGTTCTCTAGTCAGCAGTGCAGGGCAACACCACACACGACGCCAATGGAAAACTCAGCCATCCTGTCACTTCCTGTGGTGAGTCACAGTGGTGACCAGTAATAATGCAATTTAGAATTTCAGGCTCTTTGATTGGCACTGCATGACATCTTCCTGCATCCCAAATCCACCAGCTATTACAAAGTGAAGAGGAAACAGGTTACTAATGGCAACACGATGGGAACAACCAAAACAAGCAATGCATGACCGTGTTTGTCAGACAACAGATTGTACCATTGCAAAATAAACTGCTTCTAATTACAATTGCAACACCAGAAGGATAGTAAATAACTAAATTTTACTTACTGTATGTGTACAGAACAGTAGGAAGAATACATGATTAAATTTGTAGCTGTGAAATTTAATAAATAGAGCTGCCACTTATGGCAACAACTATGGCTCTAACACAACTGGTCATTGAGATGAAATGAGCTGGATTCAGTCTATGCTGGTACAACTAAGCCAGAATTCATCAATCATAGCAGCTGGAGAGTAGTGGCATGCCAGTCTCTTGGCAACCTATGACCATTCGTTTTCTATGTGTGAGAAATCTGGAGAATATGCTAGTCAACGCAGCAGCTCAACATCCTCCAAAGTAGGGCAGCATAGAAAATGTGCACTGTGTCATGAAAGATGTCATGGAGACCACAAAGACAGGTCACACCAACCCCCCTTAACAGATCAGATATGTAATGGCTGCCAGCCAAATTATTGGCTATGCAAACCAAATATATTTCTGCTGTGTACCCAATGGCACCACATACCATCACACAAGATGATGGGCCTGTATGATGATGAAAAGTGCAATCTCGCATTTGTTCTCCTCAGAGCATACATAAACTGATAGGTCCATTGTGATGCTGTATGCAGAATCAGCAATCGCCTCAAAAAACTTAGGTGCTGCTCACACGAAATCCTCCACAGCATTGAATATGGCCCTCCAAGAATCCTTTTATTGCATATTCGCATGACAGCCGTGGGATCCTAACCAATGCCACCAGCAATAACAATAAATTGTAGTCTCAATTGGCCACAATTGGCTGTCAAATTCAAACATGTGTGATAGATGTTTCTCCTTACATCAGGCATAATACAATATTCTCACATGTAAACAACATTCAAATGTTACTTCTGACTGATAAATTCTCTGTGTACTTTCTGTGCATACAGAGTGTAGGTTGGTGTAAAAATATACAGAGGGTAGATTGGTGTAACACTTACCTACTTTGTATGGTTGGACTAAAATGCGAATCATTTGCATTTCCAAGCCTGTAGTGCACATCTTGCCAATTTGACATTTCTTTCATGTCGCCTGATTGTATTGCCACTTTATAACCAGTGTACAAAATGTGTAGTGAAAAAGTTATATATTACCGAAGAGTCATTATAAGTACAGTGGTAAACTACAGGTGCTTTGTGATTTTGGCACGCAACAAGCAGCACGAGCACATTGCTTCAACAGGTCAGTTACCATAATGAAAGGGATACTAAATTTGTTCTCTGATAGCACGGTGAATTTTTTGCTAGCTTATGCTTTACACACGAGATCCAACAAGTGACTTTGCTAAGGACGAAGCATTTTGCCTGAGATTTTGAACCTCAGAAGACTATCAACATATGGTTTGATGTGAAGAGTCATAGTACTGGTCAGCTTGTACTGAAGCACTTAGATGCAGCACAGACTGCATGTGGCAATGGATCCTTGTTGTCAACCATGCCCTGCACAAGATGGTGCTAGAACCATATAGGTGCAATATGACTTCTCTCATGAAACTGATCGTATTTATTATCTTTCTGTATAGTTACAGTTGATAGGAGCCACTAAGAATGGCTATTGAGACTACGTATGCTCATTTCATACAATTTAAGAATTCTCAAAACAATGGATTACTCCATCAGGATGATGCATCCACTCATATTGCATACAATATTAAAAGTTACATTGATCACAACTTTCAAGAATCTTTCCATCACATTTTTCAATAGTTTATGGAACAGTTTTGGTGTGTGTGTGTGTGTGTGTGTGTGTGTGTGTGTGTGTGTGGCCGGGGAGGGTGCGCGGGAGGGGGGGGGGGTGGATGACGACAACATCCTGAATTGCCTTTACCAGCAATCTGTCATTTTCCTGAGCTGTTGAACAGTGACAGAAAGATATATTACAGTGCACAGCTATCAGCACTAGGAACTGCTACACCTTCTTGACTGAATCATGAACAGTGAACAGAAACAACATTACTGTTTAGCACAATTGAAGAAGACAATCAGGACAGTTGTCTAAATCCTGTCCAAAATGAAACAAATAACTTTATTATCCTCCTCACCACATAGCAGAGAGGCCGAGTCGCGATAGGCACAACAAAAAGATTCACACTATTACAGCTTTCGGCCATTAAGGCACAGCAACACACACACACACACACAAAAAAAACACAGAGAGAGAGAGAGAGAGAGAAGCGTGTGCACGCGCGCAAACACAACTTACACACATCTGCAGTCTCAAACAACTGAAACCACAATCAATTCAGCATCTCCGTTATATGGTGAGTAGCAACTTTCATTCTCTAATACTGTTACATTCCATCCTGGATTATCCATTGTTTGATAATCCTTCTGTCGCAAGTTGCTGACGTTACGGGTATACCCATGAGTACATTGAAACACATTGTGAGAGAGAGTCATAGGGCCGATACAGAAGTTGGATCATTTACCACACCAAATAACAAACTATTAGGAATTTGGAAACTGAATTTGGTAAACAGAAAATGTACGGTTTTCACAAACTGAATTGTGAACTCCATGAAACGTGATTAATGGTTTACGATTCAGACACAGTGAAACAGCAACCAAGCAGAAATTATTTAAGGAAAAGAATGATATTCGCATACAACTTGCAATATTTATGAGTCATTCAGAGGTACAGAACTGGTGGGAGGCCTGTGATATTTGTGGATGATCTGAATTAGGCTTACATCAACTTGTTCTATGCTAATCATCATCTTACAGTTGTAGGATAAGGGCTTTCTTGCTTCTCGTTTGAAAGACAAAGTGAAATACTACTGTACATGTTGGTAGTGTTACATTAAATGAATAGCTTTCGTGATAAAATCTTCTGATTGCCACAATGACAGGAAACTTTGAGGAATAGCTCAGAAGCAAATTAATCCCAAATATCCCATCAAACTGTTTTAGGGACAGCAAAACTTCTTATCACAATATTAAAGTTAAGCCAAGTTTTTCTCAAAAAGAAATAAACTTACTTCCACAAAAAGGTTTTCTTTCTGATGAAGCTACATACAAATAAAAAATGTAATTTCTAATCAAACGCAACGAACACACATCTGAAACATTCAAACATTCATAATATCCGCACCAAACATCGATATTCAGTTCTTAAATTACTCATGCCTATAAGACATCAAACTTATTTGGACTTCAGCAAAATATTCTACAAAATAAGAATGTTACATTCACACTAAATTACACAGTTCAAATATCAGAAGAAAAAAATTTAGTAGTAGACGCTTAATTCACAAAGCTAAACTTCTGTAAGGATTAACATTTAATGGAACGAACTACTGACATAATGACATAACAATCTCTGCTAATGCACACATGAACAGTAGTAACGATAGTGAGGGTAATAATGCTACCAGTAATGATGAGTTAAGTGATATTGAAGACACTGACATTGACACAGTAGTAGTGACACCAATGCAAATGGAACCCAGCCACTTTACCCTATTAAGATCTGAAGGGGATTCTGAGTCGTCCTTGAAGAAAAATGGCAGATCATATTCTCCATTGTTTGAGCCCTGACAGTTCTGTGTATTCTTAGTTTCATATGTTGTTAACACACTATATTATTGGTAGCTCCAGAGCTGTTTAAATTTCAGTGCACAAATCCCTCCTCTATTTGGTTGGGTGTGGTTAGGTGGTTGTCATTCTGTGCCCGATTCTGGGAGTTTCCTGTGACAACTTGGGATTTCCCCACTTTATAGTAAGCCTAGTTGTGCTAATAATTGTTCAGAAAATATGTAAGATGTTTTGAAAATTTTTGTATAAAAAAAAAATCTATACTTTTAAGCCCCGTCAGGCCTATAGCTTCACGTTTTTGCAGGATGGACTACGGCAAGGAAGTTGAAAGATTAGTAGATTTTAGTGTTGCAACAGGATGATTTTCCAACTGACATTGGTACATCAAGTGAAAAAAGTACCGATGCTGAAACAGGCCAGGTTCTTAAAGAATTCAGACTCAATAATTCACAGGCCAAACAACCAAAAAATCACATCAACAAAATACTTAATTCTCCACAGCCTGCAATTAAATTTGAAGTTAGCAGTGATACCAATAAACAAATCCTAACTCTTTTCAGTCAAGGGAGATGTGACAAGTGTGCAATTTATAATACATAATCAAGACCGCATTCATTCATTCGAAGAGTTTCCAATGTAAGGTATTTTCATGTGTCAATAAGAGAAGAGACATCTCATTAAGTAATTTTTGTTGATGACTGTATCATTGCAACCTGAAGGGACTTTCAGTTTTTGTTTTTTGTTTTTTTTGGTGGAGCGAGATTGAAGGAGGGGGGGGGGGGAGGAGGTCAAAAAAACTGTTTTCTCCTGGTTTTATTTTACTAAAACAATTTCCAACTGACTCAAAAAAGATACGTGTCAAAGCCAAAGAACAAAAGTGCAACCCCTAAGGGTTAAGCCTGTGTTACTTGCACATAACTTTGATACTATAATATTTTTAAGGTGAGTAGGAGCAGATCCATGTGATCTCCCTCCTGCATGTGGTTTCCTATAAATGACTTATGTTCTGCTTGCAGCTCTTGAACATCTAATCAACAATATACAAATTTCGGCATTGTCAACAATATAGCACACACAGTAGAAAGATCAATAAGCAAATTGTTACAGCACTTCTTGCAAAAATGCGTTTTTTATTTTATTTTATTGAGGCATTCACTCAGAACAGACCCTTCTCAAATGAAGGTGTAAGTTACTTGGGGATAACTTCTCTTTAGATGGTATACATAAGAATGTTTTCCTTCTAACACTACAATTGTCAAATGCTTTACGTGCCACACACGCCTTTCTGTTTTTCTAATGAGACAAATCTGCAAATTCATGCTTAAAATCATGGGACGTGATTGCAGGAAAATGTTCACAAGATATCGCCTTAGTCCATTAGAAAACTGCAAGGTACCAACCGAGAATATAGCACATTGGTGTACTGAATTGTTGATACACATGCCAGTCTGCACAATTATATGGATACAAATATAGTTGATCTGATTCTCTCCCTGCTGCATTCTTTTCTTCACATAAACGTCCATTAACACCAAAGAGAAATATTTTTCTAGCTCCCTTTCTTTGATAAGGATCAACATTCTAGCAGAAACAAGGTCATGCAAGAACGTATTACAGTTATGCCTGCCTCTTGTGAAAACATTATGTGCATTTTTTAAAAAACTGTTTTCTAGTTTTTTTGACTGAATTTGTGTTTTGAGCCTGGGACATAAATACAAGTCTAACCATTCAGTGGTTTAAATGTGTGAGAAAATTACCTTGCAGAGCAACAGATTTTCCTGCAAGTATATTACTAATCCAGCTAACAGACTGGTTCTGTTCCTCGCTACTTGTCTGTTGCAGAGAATAGACAAACTCTGTGTGTGTGTTTTGTGAATTTTCAATTTATTTATTTATTTTGTTGTGAGAGAAATGCAGTAAAAGCACACATTACGTTTATATGCCAATTATCAAGAAGATGAAAGTTGTTTTCCAGCATTAACCAAAAAATATCAGTTGAATCTGCCATAATGGAGAAATTTCAGTAGGTTACTTAGAAACAAGAAAGTACAAAGCATTTTTGCAATAATCTACCCTCGTATAGGAAACTGAACACTGCATGTATGATTTAGTTATCAACTATTATGATTTTAAACAAATTTCCAACAATTAAAGAATGGGTTACTGAAATCTGTATCTGCCAATTAAGCAGCTTAATAAGATGTAATTAGTGGTATATTAAAAAAAGAACAGGAAGAAAAGCAATTCCTTCTTGGCTCAACAACAGTTGCCTTCTTCTAAAGATATTCAGTATGTTTGTCATTTAGCCTTACACATACAGAACAGTATGTGTACAAACACACAGCAGTATTAGAATCTACGTCTTGGCATAATTTTCTAACTGCAAAACCCACAGCAAATTTGCTGACAAATCACACAGAAAAAGTTGTGTGTGTGTGTGTGTGTGTGTGTGTGTGTGTGTGTGTGTGATCTCTCTGTCTGTCTCCACCTCTCCGTCCATCCAATCTCTACATATTTCACACAATTAGATGAACGAGAATAAAATATGTTTCACAACAAATTTATTTGACAAGAGATCATTTACAGCAGAGAACAAATTGTATTTTTCCCTTTATGCAACACAATTAGAGATATTTACATTTATTCATGCCAGTAACACTAGCATCTCACATATCACAGTAATTTATAAACATTCAACTGTCATGAAAGACCACATAAACTTGTCCTAATGCTTTCGGATTCAGATAAAAATACAATCTATCAAGAGATTTTGAGCCTTCATTTTAATTCACTGTATTCTCTTCACCACCACATGAAAATAGTACTATTAAGGGAGTAATTATAATCTTTTCTACACCAAACAGCATGGTAACCCAGCTTTTACACTAGTTCACCATAATTCTACAGCAGTTCTCAGTACTGGCACACTCAGATGCTCTAGATATTTATCTTCACACTGGATATGCAGACATATTTCACAATAGTGAGAGAAATTTGAGGAGGGAAATAGCACAGTTACTACTTACAATCACACATATCTCCGCTCAAGCTGTGCTCACTGATATGCTCATTTGCGGATCTGCTGGAATCTTCTGTACAAATTGTTATCTGCATTGATGCAATGAAGACTTTCATGGCTGGTGTTTACTTCAATTAAAACTTCTGGGCCGAAAGGCCACGGTCGACATATAACGCTATTTATTGATGTTTCATTCTCAGCTGTGGGTGATATCTGCAAAGATAAAACTGGCAACTACATCAAGAACTTTTGATGCAGATGCTAGTTTTACCTCTGACGGTGTCTCTCACAAATAGGGACAAAGTATTTGTAAATAGTTTGATACATCGACCATGGTCTTTCCACTGAAGTAGCAAGTAGATGCTTCAATACCACTGGTAGCTATAAAATCAATTTTGCTCAGCCAAAAACATCTCGATATTTGCAGTGTTAGTGACAGCGCACTGAACAGAATGAACTACTCATTTGCTATGCACATACACAGTCTAATAAATTAAATTATTTTTAGCATTTTTCCTGTTACAATTTTACATTAAACTATGTCATAACAATCTTTACATAGAAAATTCTAAACTGCAAACAGCAAATTATATTTATTAGTGCAACAGAAAGCGATAGTATATGTTTTCACTGTCACTTAATGACAACTTCAATTTGATGAGGCAACTGCCTGTAACACTGACTTTGTACAGGAAACCACATACAACACAATTCGCTCAGTAAGTCACCCAATGAAGCAAGGTATTACGTGCACTTTCCACTTTGTGTAACTTAATGAAGTTTGTAACTTAATGAAGTTATCACTCTTACAAAACACGGAAGTTATGTCATTAGTACTTGGGTGGTGTATACTTAATTTTAGCATGTATCACATAGGATGCATGGAATATAAAACTGTTATTTGTTAAGAAAGAGGCTGTGCAGTTATGTTGGAATCACTGTATCAACATTTTCACAAAACACAATTACAGTACTGAATACGAACAAAATACTGGTAGATTTTTCAGTTGAAAATTTAAAACCAGTATTTTTACACCACACCTCCAGCTTCTTAATTAATTGTTAGTTTTTAACACCATGTGATTGCTGGGAGACTGGAAGAAAAGTGAAAATTGAAAAATCTTTTCCAATAAGGGACCTTAAAATACCCTTCTTACAATTTATTTCCACTAAAAACATATTCACAATTAGAACATTTGCTTAAAACGCAGTGACTGACATACAATGTAAAGTCATTTCTTTATAGCTATTAGAGTGACAGTGGGATTCCATTTGTGGTATGCACGTATCTGCCCATGTTTGAGAAGGTGAATTAAAGTAGTTTGTTTCCTTTTCAGCGGAGTGCCACAACATGCTACAGTGATTATGATATTAAGTTTGTGATGTGTCATGTGCTTCAAATAATGCTAACTCAAGCTCTTACAATGAAAAATGGTGTTGTCACCTTCATTGGAAGACCTTGATTTATCAGCTGCTCCTCTCAGTGATTGCTTGGGGACAACAAAACATTTGATCTTGGTTAGCAGAGGCAAGATGCACTCTCATGGTTTTGACAATTTATGAAGTTCAGCAATTCTTGTAACGATCTCTGGTTGTACTTTTTGAATTATGAACTAACATTCAGCAATTGTCATTTGGAAAGCTTTGAGGTTCATTATAGTTTGTCCACAGTTCAACTTATTAAAGAGCTGGTGCATATCTCTCTCTCTCTCTCTCTCTCTCTCTCTCTCTCTCTCTCTCTCTCCCCCCCCCCCCCCCCCCCCCTCTGATTCTTGTGTTACATTCCTCACTGCGCAAATGAACAGGATGCCCTCTCAGTTATCCTGAAGACTTTGGCACAGATGCACAATGACATGGGGAACTGTGCGTGTAGTATGATCCTCCCATTCTTATGTTCTGCCTCTGCATTAAAGCACAGCTAGTTCACTGTATATCATCCAAGTTACCTTTCCTAATGCCAATCCTTACCTTCTGCCCCTTTTCTGTCTAGCACGTGGCTTCAGACTGGGAAATGATCATCAACCAGTTTTCATTGAACAAGGTCTTCAGGAATGGTCAAAATGGGATATACAGCGGAGAACGACCACATAGCGCCGCTTAATTGGATTCTCTATTAATGTTCAGAAAACAACAAGAGGCTTGCAACAGCTAGACTCCTGGGGTAGCTAGTATTAAAACCCCATAGCAGATGATATGGCTTAAAATCCATCCAGAGGGGAATGGGCGGAAGGGTCGTATGGTCAAATTACTGATAATCTTACAGTCAACTGGTTCATGTGACGGCAAGCAGAACAAACACACAGTGACCTAATGACATAAATTGTAAAACCAACGGTATATACTCTGGTGGTGGAGTGAACCGAAGCCATAATCTACATAAACGCAAATGTCAGCACTCCACTAAAGTCTCAATTCCTTCGCAAATAGCCTGAACCAATTTACATTCTAATTTAAATAGATGTCATCTTGTAAGTGAGATTTTCATTTTATTTCAACTCTCCATCTCTCTTTTTGTCAAGATGTGGATGCTATAACAGTTGAAGGTTTACTGGTTTTCTACAATGGGTCTTTTTCAGACAGAGAAGAGTGGCCTGATGATTTTGGATTCATTATTTTACACCTTTTACAGGAGAAACGTACTGAAGAATCAATAGAGGTCATCACAGATACTTATCTCTGACGAAGGACATTGTCCAAAAGCTAAGCTGCTTTTTGGACTTTTCTACCCGACTTGCGTGCACCTACCTCATTGCTGTATTCCCATATGCTTATTTCATGGAGTTTATCATTTACTTAGATGTATTCCTGACAAATGTGAACATGTGCAGGCCACTGATCCATGCACTGTTCTTCCAATCATGTTGAATACTACTAGTCTTTAGCAATTGTTTGCAAAAACAGCAGTGTCACAGTTTTCTGTATAATCGTGCTGATCACATTCAGCAGTTTTATAGTTCTAAAATCATCAGCAATGACAGTGAATCTGTTTCTTGAAACAATCTGGTCCACAAATCAATGAAGTAACAGAGGAAATATTCAACAAACTAGTAATAAAGTTGGCCCTAAAGAGAAAGACTAAATGACTGATGGGACATTGGTACAAGTATTTGGAAGACTGATGAAGCAGCATTGAAAGAGGATTGTTGAAATGATAGGCAAACTTACAGCACAGTGTATCTGTGAAACTTCACAGATTGCTAGAATCACTGAGATGATGACTGTTGTTTTCATTAAATCCATATTATAACAATGAAAAAATATCACACAATTATGATGTTGCTAGATGAATGCCATTATCTTAAAAAAACAGGGTGTCCCAGGTGGAATGGTCAATATTCAGGGATATGGCAGGAACGATCATTTGAAGTAAAAATGTCTAGTGAACATAGGCTCATTAATGCATACCTTAAAAGCAATGATATGGGCATACATTAAGGGCAATGATACTGTGAAACAAATCTCTTCCACTGCAAGCTGCTTGCATTCCAATTTTTAGAAAAGAAAAATAGATCCAGTTCACACTGGCTCTAAAGAACATACCTCAAGAGCTACGAGCACTTTTTCATCTCAGCTACTGTGAAACACTCCTCTTCTGCTGAGCAAGTGCTCCTAGCTGTAACGTATACATTCTAGAGCCCTTGTTTACTATACATTTTCCTTCGAATGATCGTTTCTATTACACCCCTGAATACTGCCCATTCCTCTTGGGACACCCTGTATAACTGGTACCGGAAGGGGTCGCATACGACAGAATGGTGATTAACACAAATGATGATATTCTTTGCGAGTAAAAACAGTGAGATACGGGATCTTTTTTCATACATCAAACTTCAGCAATCTCTTGAAACTGGTAATGTTTGCTTACAGCAAATCTCATGCTTGTGAAATATGAGCTGTTCTACTGTGAATTCAAATACACAGATAGGATTCAACCACAACTCACTTGGTGCCTCGTTACACACTTTTAATTTTAAAACTATATTTGTCCTCAATACTTGCTGTTAGCTTAGATTTCACTAATATTTATATGCCAAAGAATAGTGTTTGAAACATATTTGTTGTCTTCAAATTTTCTAATTACATAATTCATAGGAGAAGAAAGACTGGATTGCCACTGTTTACTTTTTGTCATTTGTAACATCCTGCGTCAAAAACTTGAGACAAATCACAGTAACTGTTTTGTGAAATGGCTGGCTCAGATATGATATTCATACACGCTGTGTTAGACTTTGTAATTGCATGGCAATGCCAGTACTGACATGTTACAAAATAATATAATATTATTTTAATAATAATAATAATAATAATAATAACAATGACAACAATAACATTAATAGTAATAATAATAACAACAACAACAGCAGCAGCAGTGATGATGGATACCCAGCACCTGTTAGTCTGATTATACATGTGTGGTTCTATTTGCCAGTTTTATGCACATTCTCAACTATGTAACATTATCAACACATATGTTATCACGCATCTATCTTCAGTCAAAAAAATAATATCTACATATTGACACAATAACACTACAGTGTTACTGCCAGGTAATATTAGTAAAAGTAACAAAAAGTAATTATATTTAAACCTTATTTCAGTGAGACTCAAGAATGTGTTTATATAAAAAGGGTCTTTCAATTACCAATGAGAAAATCAAACTCAAACCACTGTTCACTAACTAATCCTATTGTACATGTGGTTCTTAAATGAAATCATTGATTTATTATGTATTTTATAGAACCTCAAATGTTCAAAATCCACCCTCTTTTTATTTGTTCTCATAATTCATTTGAGGCAGTATGAATTTTTAATCAAGTGTATAATATGAGAACAGCCTTTCATGTAATTGATTTGAGACATTTAAAAATAACTTTATATGAAGAGAACAACAGACTAGGTGGCAGTGAAAGGTACTGATCAATTTCTTATGCAACTATAAAAAGTTTGAAGATGAGTCAATAAACAACTAATTATTAACAAATTAGCAAGTTGTGTACAAGTGACCAGATTCCTTATATACTGACATCATCTCAGTTCTAAAGATCACTAAAACAATGCAATATGATAAAAGAAACTAAAAGCAATTGCCACATTACAGATTTGGAAGATGATGAATGTCAATTAGGATGAGAGACATAATGGCATGCTGCAACACATGAGAAAGAAAACAAGCAAAATTTGTTAAATTATCTTACTGCAATCTAAATCTAACCTGCAAAGCTCCTCAAATCTTGAAAACAACATCCACTTATATAGGATGAAGTACACAACCCTTTGGGGTTAATTCTTCAGAGTAAAATTAATAAGAACAACAGACACCAAACACTTAAGTTGTTTTGAGCTATAATTTCATTAGAGCTCCTGCTTATAATGACAAGCATTACGACAAATATATTATTGGGATAAATTTTTAAATACTTCCACATTCAAGGTTTCTACAAAAAATTAAAAATAAAATAAAAATATATATGTAGCTAATATCTTGATATCAAATGTGCTTTGCTTTTTTTTTCTGTCACTTATAACTGTAGGTGTTAACAGTAATTGAGTAAAATTCTCTGTTTATAGCTGTACAATAGTACCTTGGCTAGAAATGGAACTAAAGACAGTATAGAGAAGGACGTCAATTAGAAACAGCAAGTAAGTTGCATTCTACATAAAATGCAATACTAATACATAAAGGAAAGACTACGGAATGTAAATCTATAAAAGTTCCATGTCTCTGGGAGATGTAGGGCACATTGGATGGATGTGATGTACGAAAAAGAAACTTCAAACCACAGCGCAAATGAAATTCAGATATACAGATGCAACAACCCAAATAACAGCACACAGTAGTTGTAGGTCTCAATTGGAAGACTTAAATTATTTCACAAATTACTTTAACGAACAAACAAATAAATAAATATTCTTTCTGAAACAGATGAAAAAGGAATTAAAAATAAATGACAAAGATAACATTCAAGCACTACGAAGAGTGACAGACAGAAAAATAAATAAATAAATAAATAAATAAAGACTATCTTGAGGTGACTTGACATTTCAAGACGAAACACGAAACTACTGAACAAACACAGAAATTTAACTCAAATGAAACATGTTTATAAAAAATTTGGATTTTTTTGTTTGTTTCGTATATATACAATGTAACTAACTTGATAAAAATATATTACATTGACGTCATTTAGATTCTATGTTCTAAATTTTCTTGTAGCCTGGACACACACACACACACACACACACACACACACACACACACACACAAATAAACACAACTGGTTAACACGTATATGTCTGTGAAGGCGTTTCAATGAGAAACACAAAAACACTTTGACTTCAACATGTCCTGGGCAATATTATAAAGCCACTAAACATGGGCCTCTGTGAACAATCCAACATGGCGAGTCTGTGGTCTGC
Source organism: Schistocerca americana (assembly GCF_021461395.2). Lineage (NCBI taxonomy): Eukaryota > Metazoa > Arthropoda > Insecta > Orthoptera > Acrididae > Schistocerca > Schistocerca americana. The sequence continues at coordinate 92,642,135 of NC_060130.1, forward strand.
CAATCATAGGCCGGTGTGGTGTACGACAGACATCACAATCAGCTTTCCCCAAGAGGTAGTGAGTGTGACAACATAACCACGATGTCCAGGTTATGTCACTGCAAACACAACAGTGGGACATAAAATGTAATGGCGGACTCTACTTGTTACCAAGATGTTTCACTGCAAAATGTAATGACCGAAGCTACTTGTTACCAAAATTATCATATCATTTGATCTGATTTATGCATGTACAAATTATTAGTGTGCAAAAGTTCAGTGAGAAACTTTATGAAAAGCAATATAGTACGCAAAAATAAACATGTTTTCAATATTCCATCTTACAATCTGAGAAATTATGTAGCAATTTGCATGAAAACAAATTGGTCCAATGACTTCTAACATGCTTAGAAAAACTGATAGCATAAAACTGAGGGTGTGCCCAGAAAAGTGCTATATGAGCGATCACAACAAAGGGACATGGTTAGATAAACTTGAAATACCATTAAAATATGATTTACTATATTAATCATAAGAAAGGATATACATATATATTTTATGTAAACCATATATGTGGCCCAGAATAAAACAGCAAAGATGTGAGCAGTAATAATATATACTTCTGAGGAATGAGAAACTTCTGAAAGCTGTGTTCTGGATGAAAGTTAATGAAGGGTATAAGTGTAGTTAAAGACTCCAGAAAATAATAGAACAGCACACATTTGGTAGTAATTTAACTTCACTAACCATTTAGACAGAATCAGCAGAATCTACTACAGATTCTGAACTTTCCTAACAAATTAAACATTTATGCCACAGTGACCTCAAATGTGACATTTATCAATGACAAGGAATAAGTCATGATCCAACATACAGTTTTAATTATCATGAATGCGCCTTACAATACACAATTAGTAGCAGACAAAGCTCAGTTCTATCATAACTGTTTCTGTACATACAGGGTGAATCACCTAAAACTTGCACTGAAAATATTGTGGAAATGGAAAGCCCTATTGATGTGCAGTTTACACAGAATGGACTGGTAGTCAGGGGCTCGTATTGTTAGCCAATCAACAGGTTGTAATACTACTTAGAAAGCGTATTTTTGTGCTCACACACACTTTTTAAATGTACCAATGCCTATTGACATAAATAAAATAAAAGTAGGGTCAACTAGAATGCTAAATGTGTTTGTTGCAGGATTCTAGTGCAAATTGTTTATGAGATATTGTATTTTGGAAGGTTTCCACATGGATTGTGCCAATCAACCTGCATGGTTGTTAGGTATGATGGTGTTATGTTTCCTTACAGTGTGCTTGTGTGTTCCGGAACTGCATTGTGACTTGCTAGTTAGTCAGTGTGACAATCCAAGCAGTAGGTCATGAGTGGATGATGAATTTTACCAATGCAGAAAAAGCTGACATGCTCACTGTGTATGGAGTGTGTAGGAAGAATAATATCCCAAAGATATCAACCACCTCACCAATTTTTTATCAACCTCGTCAACCAGTTACATCAAAGCCAGACAACATAACAGAAGGAAATGTGACAACAGAAATGGGGGAAATTAATTATCTTGCAGCTGTTGCAGTTGATCCGCACGTTGGATCCCATGCAACCGCACGAGGAAGTGGCACGAGTCAGGCAAGTGTCTACGCACTCTCCATTGACATAGGTTCCATCCCTGACATATTTCTTTCCATCAAGAGCTGCATGGAAACGATTAGAGGATCATGTTAACAATTGTACATGGGCATTAACATAGGATACTTCAGATGTATCATGTATCTTGTTAAGTAATGAAGCCAGATTTACCAATCATGTACAGGTAAACTGCCAGATCATGCTTTGTTGACAATCCTCACTGGCTTCGTCAGGTGGAATATCAGCTTCCATGGAGTGTAAACATATGATGTGGGATAATGAACAATCAGCTCATATACCCATCTTTCATAGACGGAACCCTGAATGCGCAGAAGTATTGCAGCCTCCTAAAAGAGCATCTTCCACAGACGCTAGCAGATGTTCCTCTGCAGACTAGGAGGAACCTGTGGTACCAACATGGTGGCTGACCACACCATAGGGCATGAAGTACTAGAGTGTGTCTTCACAAATTGTTTCCAAATTGTAGGATTGGATGCAGAGGGCCTGTACCTTGGCCAGCCCATTCCCCAGATTTGATGCCTGTAGAACACTTTTCTGCGGGGAAAACTGAAAGACGCTATCTACAGGGACATACCAACTACACCCAATGATAAGCAATCATGTATTACTGCCACCTGCTCGAACATTTCCACTGAAATGCTAGCATGTGTGCAGCAGTCATTCCGTATCAGACTGGAAGTGTATATTGCTGCTGCCAGTGGTCATTTTAACCACAACCTGTCATGGTCAACTGTCTCATTACTGGTAAGAATCCACATAACTAGTGTATGTACTTCTGATATTATTCAGTGTGTGCTACCACAAGTGCTGTAGAAGTGTCAGTGTGGGAACTTTTCAAAGTATGTTATCTCATAAAAGACTCTCACTAGAATCCTGCCACAAACACCACTGCGATTCTAATTTATACTACTTTTAATTTGTTAATGTCGAAAGGCAGAGTCTCATTTAAAAAGTGTATGTTTGCACCAAAATACACTTTGCAAGTATCTTTACAGTCTGTTGGTTGCCTGACAATACAAGCCCCCCTGAGTATGAAGCCATTCAGTGAAAACCACACAAAAGCACTTTCCTTTCCTGCAATATTCGTGGTTAAAGTTTTAGGAGATTCAACCTGTATATAGCACATCAAATACTGTGAATGCTTGTATCTAATTACCAATACAGATGTTAAACCAGGTAAATTTGATACAGAAATACAAAGGAATCTACAAATTAAATATAACTATTTATCTGAGAATGGACAATAATATCCAAAATTAGTAATGGATTAAAATGAATCTTCAAGAACAGCAACTGATTTTAGGCAGTGTTCTACGATATTTATTCACACTATCAGAAAATAAAATGACTGAAAAATAAAAGCAATGTACCATCACAATCAATATGAAGATGATTCAGAATACCATAACAACAGTACTGTCGTAAACTTTTGTGACTTGTGGGAGACTATACCTTCATTTCAAAGATATAATACTGCATTAACAGGTGGAAATTTAAGAGTTCATGATATACTGTTATAGTTCAGGAACCACTATTTATGTTTCCAAATGATGTCAGTTTGATTACAGACACAAAATATGTGAATGTTAAGAGGAAAATATATATCACCACACTGAAGCAAACGAGGTTATCAAGATCCACACATGAAAATTTTAATATGAAATGGTTTCTATATTTTAATTAAGAAATACAACTTGCTCTGGGACACTGGATAAAATCCTATACTATTGGTAGCTCCTTGTGAAACTGAATGAAAGTTCTTATGATTAGTATAACTACAAGAATATCAGGTATAATTACAGTATAGTCCTCTAGTACATCGATGACTATATGGCAACACAGATTTTATGAAGCAGTCATTCACTCACTGGTATAGGTGAAAAATGAGATGGGTTGAATTGAGCCAACGGAAAAACACAAAAACCTGCCAGACACAAACTGCCTTAACAATATGAGTAGAAAAATGGAAGGTATGGTTATGAGTTAGTATCTGCTGACTGAAAATTACTTCGAAGAAAACTGTTCAAAAATTCCGGAACACAGGCACAAAAATGTGAAAAATCTAATCTGTGTACATACCGCAAATAGTGATCACAAAAAACTTTAAGAGCTAGCAAGTTGCAATTCTCTCTTGTAAGTGACACAAACACTGTGTATTAATAAAAGTGAAATCTTCTCAGATTGTCAGGCCAAAAAGAGTATCACCTCGAAGCAATGTTTCTACAGAAGATGAATAGCAAAAAACGTGTCAAAGTTGCTTCCAGAATATGTTGTTACATCAGTGAAATTTTCCACAGAATGACTGCATCATCAGGTTAATATGTTTACAGTAATGAGAGAACAATTTTCAGCTCTAACATCACTTTGATATTCAATATTCTTTAGTTCATGACTCTCTCCCCTCAATGACTTTATTAAAATTGATATTATGAACAAATTCTTAATGCCGCAGAATTATAGTGTGTGCGATAAAGTGGAGAACTTGCAAAATTTATTATCACAGTAAAGTGGGGTGAAATTACACTATCAATGTCACCCCCCCCCCCCTCTCCCCCAATCACAACAACTGCCAGGCGTAACAGTATCGAATGCAAAACATGATGTTCTTATTGATCACCTTGTTAACAGTAAAATAAACTCAAAGAAGAGGCCTGTTTAACAAAACGATAAAAAAATTTCATCAAGAGAATACAGCTCCCAACAAAAAATGGTTTCATAATGAGAAAACTGGAGTACACATTACTGTAACATTCATCTTAGTCTCCAGATTTTGCCCCACTGACTTCTACCCTACACCCCACACACACATGAATACTTGTGGATGGAAAATGTTTGAAGTGCAATGAAGATGTTATCACAATCATACACACATATTTTGAATACTCTCCAGAGCAACAGTTTAGGGAAAGAAACTACTCATTGGAACAGCTTCAGACGTAAGTGCACTGACGTTAAGGGGAAACTACATAAAAAAAAGTTCATTTATTACACATCAAAAATCTTTCACTGCCTGACAGAGACATGTTCATCCTGTTGTCATTTTGCAAATGATACTAATAAAATTAGAAAAAAAAAAAAAAAAAAAAAAATTGGAGGGAGAGGGGGAACAAATTATTGAGCCACAGAACTAACATCTGAATGTAAGAAAGTGAAGGTAATGCAGAAATTACCACAATCATAACATGAAAATGGATGGAATCTATTTTACACAATGTTCGGGAGTACTCAGGCACAACATGTAGAGAAAACATTTAACAGACCAAAAAAAATGTCATTCAGAAGTATCAGGAAAGCGCTAATGAGAATTAAATAAAACCAGACTTAATCAAAGCCATTATGGCATCATACCTGGCCTTATTAAAAAAAAAGAATTTGTTCGGTAACATATATTAGTAAATGCACCAAGACTGAGTGTTTTGGTTGACTGACACACAGGTATAGCACCATATAACTGAAAGTTACACCAAAATTTTCAATATATAAGATAAACCTTATTTAATACTGAAGAGAGAAGTACACCATATAAAACTGTCTGTTTATAATTTCATTGCTATTTGTCATGGGAAGTACAAGTGCACACTGCTTGACAAAAAACATGGAGCACCCAGAAGGGAAGGAGGAAACAAAATGAAACTTCATGGGATGAGAGGGTATGTGATGTTATTTCCTTGATTAAAAAAAAACTGGCACTACGAGCCCAACTACCAGAGAGATGCTGCATCCCCTCTAGCCTGGAGGCACGCACCGATTCACCTATGAAGCTGTTATATCCTCTCCTTAGGCAAGCTGGTTCTTGCTATTTTGGATACTGGCACTGGGAAAGAGTTGATATCAGACTTGGTCCCACATCTTCTACCGGAGTTAGATCTGAGAATCTAGCTGGCCACAGTAGTACCTCAACAACATGCTGCCAGCTTACAGACGCATGCCATGTGCGAATTAGTAATGTCCTGTTGATAAATGGCACCACAATACTGTTGCACAATAGGTAACACACGAAGACGCAGAATGTCCATGACATACTGTTATGCCATCAAGAGTTCCTTCAATCACTACCAGACATGACCCGATATCCCTCCTGATGGCTACCCACACCATAAGACAAGGAGCAACATCACTCGTTGTGCCTCTCCATATCAATGGAAGAATGGGACCTCTCCCCAGGTCACTGCCATACCCGAAAAATGGTCATTTAGGGTAGCACCTAACTGTGATTTATCACTAAACGTGATGCAATGCCATTCATCTATAGTCCATTACTCCCAGTCATGGCATCACTTCAAATGCACCCATTCGTTACAGTGTTAATGGCAGTGTACACATGCAGTGGCAGTTCCTAGTCTGGCTGCTGCCAGTCTCTGACCAATGGCGTGATATGACACAGATGTTGCAGCGAGTCCCTTACTTGTTCTCAGATGACATGTGCAGAGGTGAATTGGTTACAATGGGCTTTGTGCATCATACCCACTGATGGTGTGTACACATAAGAAGTTACACTGACGTCCAACCATTTCTTCTGGGTGCTTCACATTTTCTGTCACACACTGTATACAGGGTGTCCCATTTATCTTGACCACCCTAAATAGCTGTTTGTCCACATGCAAATTAGAAAATGTTTCAAGCAAATGTTCTTTAGCTGTCAGGGGGTCAATTGCCTTTCTTTGTCGTATGACTTTTTTTTTAAATGGCACCCTGCATTTTCTATTCAATAATTCATTTCCTCTCCTAAAGACCTATTCAAAAATGTATCACAGTTTACCATTCTACACCACTCACTGAAACACAACGTTGTTAATTACATAACACTACACTGACATTGACGCTCCCAGCACTTAGTGCAGGTACTCGGGGTAACGGAACACATCCACGTGCCGACACAAGTAGAATACAAAGCCATCATTCCGTCAACCATCGTCAGATGAAGAGTTGTGTGAGTAGAATGTACACCAATGAAGAGAAGGTAGAAATGCTACTCACCTATTGGGAATGTAAGTTAGCAGAACAGTAACTGCAATACTGTTTTCTTATTTAGGGGTACATTTAATACAGTAGTTTAGTCCTTTTAAATACTGTTGTGTAAAGTAGGCATACAGAAAGGCTGTCCTTCCTACAAAGTGCATCAACATAACGTTTATTTTATTGTTGTTGTTGAAGGTAGGCAAAATTCTACGCAGGCAGCGGAACTGTACAGAGAGCAATATTCCGACAAGAATTCACCTTCCCAACAGACGTTTTCTCATCTTGTTATGACGCTTCAGGAAATGGGAAGTTTCAACACACAACAATGCAATTGTCATAGCACTCGCATAGACGAAGCTGCCGACGTTACTGTTCTCACTTTCGTTGCTATGAATCCACATGTGAGCACACAACAGCTCGAACACGAGATTGACATTCCTAAAACCAGTGTACATCGTATTCCTACACGTCGCCAGTTCCATCCTTACTATGTACACCTACATCAACAATTGCATGGGAACGATTTCCAGAATCGTGTACAGTTCTGTCAGTGGGCACAGCAGCAAATCCTCGCCAACTTGAACTTCTTCTCCAATGTTCTATTTACTGATTAATGCTGCTTCTCAAACGAAGGACAGGTAAATACAAGGAACATGCATTATTGGTCCAGCAACAACCCATGATGGCTTAGACAGGTGGAATATCAGTGTCAATGGAGAGTTAACATCTGGTGTGGCATGCCTGGTCTACAATTATTGGCCCTTATTTCATTAATGGTAGTCTGACAGCACAGTGTATGTCAAATTCCTCAGACGAATTCTTCCTCCCCTTCTGGATGAAGTGCTGCTAAGAACCAGAATGCTTATGTGGTATCAACACAATGGATGTCCAGCACATAATGCCTCGCGTGCACTTCATGTTCTGAACTGAAGGTATCCTGCCAGATGGATTGGTCGAGGAGGAACAGTTACTTGGCCTGCTGGGTCTCCTAATTTAAATCCTCTCAACTTTTTTCTTTGGGGATGCATTAAAGACTTTGTCTATCGCGATATTCCAACAACTCCAGAGGACATGCAGGAACGTATTGTGCTTGCTTGCAATTCCCTTCAGTAGGCAACACTGGAAGCAATAAATAATTCTTTCATTCAACAAGTGCACCAGTGTATCAGTGTCCAGGGTCACCACTTAGAGTACCTTTGAATGTTCTACTCCTGGGCAATGGTACAGGAGAGTCAAAGTCAATTTTGTGTTATGTTTTTACTTGGTTTTCATTTGTGTTCTGACAACTCCAGCAAGTGGACGAGTTTTTCACCCTGGGCTCAAATTCAATGTTGTGTTATGCAATTAATAATTTTGTGTTTCAGTGAATGGTACACTGTGATACATTTCTGAATAGGTCTTTAGGAGATGAAATGATTTACCTAAACAAAATACAGGGTGCCATCTTAAAAAGTCATACCGCTGCTTATACCTTTGTAAAAAACAAAGCTACAAAGGAGGCAATCATGCTGATTGATTTCCCCCTTAATGTAAATGTCGTGTGACTAGGGCTTCCCGTCGGGTAGACTGTTCGCCAGATGCAAGTCTTTCGATTTGACGCCACTTTGATGACTTCCCCCTGATGGCTAAAGAACATTTGCTTGAAACGTTTTGTAATTTGTATCTGGACAAACAGTTATTTAGGGTAGACAAGATAAATGGGAGACACTGTGTACTAAGTGCAAGGATTTCTGTGTAAAATGATTGCAGTCTAATATATAACTGATCAAGGCCCTGGGTCTACAAAATAACTAATGGCAGGTCATTTCCTAATAAGGATTAACATTCAGTTGGAAATGGGGTTAGATACGGAGCATAAGCTCGGCTGGACATGGGATCTGGGAAGAAATGCCTATTTCCTCATCAAAGGACTGTGGTAGTGATATGAGCTTGTGTGGTAAAGAACTTGTTACAGGTCTGACTCAGAAAATATTATCATGGCCACAGTGCTAAGGTTTCCAGTGAGAGTAAACAAAACTGAACTTATACAAAAAAGGATGAAAGTAATTAAAAATATTCTTATGGAAAAGATGTAGTACAATATTTGTGCTGAATACATTCTGAAGCAAAGCAAGAAGTAATACAATATCATCCTGAAGATGTTCATGGAGAACAGCAAAAATGACTGTGAAAATACTATCTAACAAAAGGGCAGGTATTATTTACGAAGATACAAAGCCAAACTAATGACTGAAAATTCAGCTGTTTGTTACTCTTAGTGGTGTATAATTTTGAACGAAGTTATTAACAGTTCAGTATACTTAAAAATTCTTAATAGCTGTGATGTGAATGCAAAGGTAAAATGTCCATTCCAAGTTGGTAGAGCCAAATGAATAATTCCCTGAGAATTTGTCAGAACTGGCAGCTATTGACTATTCAAAACTCAAGGATTGCTTCATGTCCAAGACACACAAAATAAAATTATTCCATGTACGAGCCATGGGTAAAAGAAACATAAGATGACTTTATATTCATACGATAAATGAGAAGTACAAATAACAAGCTAATGTAATCAAGTGAGTTCAACATCATGACTTTACTAATGGTTATCGACAAAACTGGAGAGCATAGTTCTATTTACATTACTCTTTGAAATTGTCAATGGGGGGAGATACGCAATCTGTTGATTTAAAACACGTGTGAACAAAACTTCTACATCAAGATCGCAAATTTTCTTTATTGATTTCCGGTTTCACTCACTGATGGGCCATCTTCAGATCAACCTAAAATATTGTTCAGTGTGTGACAATTACCACACATTGTCGCATTCTTTAGAGTTAAGTTGCCCTAAAATGAGAAATTTAGTTGGTTATGTAAATTGATTAGTGATTAATGTTGTCAATTTACATAAGCAACTGAAATTTTTCATTAAAAGGCAACTTAGCTCAAAGGATATGACAATGTGTATTAATTTTCACACACTGAACAACATTTATCTGAAGATGAGCCGATACTGGTAATAAACAAAGAAAATTTGCGATCTTGACATAGGATTTTTATTCACACAGTTGTATTTACTGGTCAGGGATCATTAAATGAGATACTTCACTGAACAAAAGAATTTTCATTATGTGGAACTGAAATGGATTCAGTTTTGCAAGAAGAACAGCAGGCAGTTAATCCTCTGGCATTTATGATGAAAGGCAAAGACTTGAAGCATGAAGATGTTAATACATGTATGTTTTCAGGTTACCTATTTACCACACATGTAAGGCAGGAATATGGTCTCACAATTTCACCAAGATGGGTGCAAGTGCTCACCTAATGTAAGTGACAAAATGTGAGGTCCAGTGATCAGTTCATGCACGCATGATGGTTGATCAATACACAAAGCATGTTAACTGTTCCAGATGTGTCTTGGTACTTTTTCCCTTCATAATTTATATAATATATGTAGTTACACAAAACTGCTACGGACATTAGCATCCATTCTGTGGCTTGGTGAAGTGTAAAAAACCGAATTTCAAATGTGCAGCAAATGGGAGCAAAACTTAAAGAGGAGGGAAACTAAAAACAGAAAGAAATCTTAGAAAACTGCTATTGAAGGTAGGTTGTTTTCCCAGAAAAAAGACCTTCGAATAACGAATGTCAAGGTGACAGCTGTAAACAGGCACGCAGCGGATTAAAATAGGGGCACTGAAGTAAAAGGTGTCTCACCATCAACAGTTGAGACCAGTGGGGACAAAGTGGGGCAGGACCGACACTTAAAAGATGTCAATGGCTAAGAAGACAGTGCCCTATCCGGAGTCTAGTTAAAATTACTTCCTCCCAACAATGAGGTCGAGAGGAAGAAGTCCAAGTACAGTGACGAGGTTTGACGTTCCGTAATTTATTATTGGGAAGTGCAGACCAATGTGTATGCCATAAAAGAGCAACACGACGACATAAAATGCTCTGTAGATTGACAAACAGAACCATGCGAACAGCAGGTCAACAGAGAGGCTGCAGCCTTTGCCGCTATATCGGCTGCCTCGTTTCCGCGGATACCAACATGCCCTAGGAGCCAGAGGAATGCCACAGAGATGCCTCCCAAGTGGAGCATGTGGAGGCAGTCCTGAATCAGGTGGAGCAGAGGATGGACGGGATAAAGGTCTTGGAGGCTGAGAAGAGAGCTGAGCGAATCCCAGCATAAAATATACTGTATCTGCTTATGGCAAAGGATGTGTTGGACAGCCTGGAGAACAGCGTAAAGCTCCACAGCGAAAACCGAACACTGGCCGGGAAGCTAAAATCTAATAGGGGTGTCACCAACAATATAGGCACTCCCAGCACCAAATGTGGTCTTTGAGCTGTCAGTGTAAATATACGTGGCAGCCTCCATTTGTGCACATAGAGCAGCAAATGCCCAACAATAAACTATGTGGGGGGGGGGGGGGGGGGGGGTACTATCTATGGGAAGCTCTGGCAAAGGTCAGAGAGAAGGCAGGTCCGGGGGCAAAGCCAAGGTGGCACCGTATTCCCATTTGTCAAGAAAGTTTCTGGAAATTGGAAGGAAAGAGACTGTAGCAGTTGACAGAAGCGAACTCCTGGTGGTAATAGACAGGAAGGGTGGCCTGCATACCCCAAATCCAAGGAGGTGTCGATAAAAAGGGCATGGGTCAGATGAGCAGGCATGGAAGACAGAAGACTAGCATAACGACTCAGAAGGACAGCGTGCCGATTGGACAGCAGAGGTTCAGCAGTCTCAGCGTAAAGGCTCTCCACAGCGCTGGTGTAAGCTCCAGACGCTAAACGCAAACCATGGTGGTGGCAGAGTCGAGACGCTGAAGAATAGACAGCTGTGCAGAGGAGCAAACTATGTTTCCACAGTCCAATTTCGAGCGCTCTAAGGCATAATATAGGTGGAGGAGGACCACTCGGTCCGCTCCCCAGGAGGTACCACTCAGAACACTGAGGGTGTTGAGGGATTACAGACAGAGAGTCAAAAGATATGAAACGTGGGATGACCAGCACAGTTTCCTGTCAAACTTAAGTCCTGAGAATTTTGTGACATCCATGAACGGAAGGTCGACAGGGCCTAGATGTAGGAAAGGGGGATAAAACTCCGTGCAATGCCAAAAATTTACACAGACGGTCTTACTGGGAGAAAATCTGAAGCCAGTTTCGATGCTCCATAAGTGGAGGTGATCAATAAATCCTTGAAGCTGTTGTTCAAGGAGGCTGGTCCATTGACAGCTGTAGTAGGTTGTGAAATCATTGACAAAGAGGGAGCCCGAGACATCGGGAAGGAGACAGTCCATAACAGATTTATGGCAATGGCAAACAGTACAACACATAGCATGGAGCCCTGGGGCACCACGTTGTCTTGGGAGAAAGTGTGGGACAGAGTAGTGTTCACCCGCACCTTAACTGTGCGCTCTGTCATAAATTCATGAATGAACAGGGGTAGACGATCTCGAAAGCCCCAAGAGAACAGTGTGTGGAGGATGTCTGTCCTCCAACAGGTATCGTATACCCTCCCCAGATCAAAAAATATAGCTACCATTTCGTGTTTCCTGAGAAAATTGTTCATGATACAAGTGGAGAGAACAACAAGATGGTCAACTGCAGAACGATGCTTTCGGAAACCGCATTTGCCAGGCGTTAAAAGGTTTCGGGACTCCAGCCACCAGTCTAAACATCAATTTACCATCTGCTCCACAACCTTACATACACTACTCGTGAGAGAGATGGGGGATAACTAAAGGGGATATGTTTCTCCTTTCCGGGTTTTGGAACAGGAATGATGATAGCTTCCCGCCATCTTCTGGGAAAAGATACTGTCAGTACAAATTCGATTATAAAGGCGAAGGAGGTAACGCAGACTACGGTATGATAAATGCAGCAACATTTGCACGTGGATGCCATTCGGTCCTGGAGTGGAAGAGCGAGGCGAAGAGAGTGTGTGTTGGAGTTCCCACATAGAAAAGACAGTATTACAGCTTCCACAATTTTGAGAGGAGAAGGCAAGAGGTGACATTTTTGCTGCTCGTTTCTTTGGGAGAAAAACTGGTCGGTGATTTGAAGAGCTCGAAATCTCAGCAAAATGTTGACCCAATGAGTTAGAAATTGCGACTGGGCCCACGAAGGTACCCTGCGCGACAGTTGGGCCAGAGATCGAGGAGAAACTAGACATGCCGGATAACCGTAGAATTCGACTCCAAACTACAGATGAGGGAGTGAAGGTGTTAAAGGGACTAATAAAGAATTCCCAGCTTGCCTTCTTGCTATCATGGATGATGCGATGGCATCACACATGTAACTGCTTACAGCGGATACGGTTGGCCAGATGGCGGCGGAAAATGTGAAGAGCACGTCTCCATGCACATACTGTGTCATGGCACGCTTGGTTCCACCAAGGAATTGGGGGGGCACCGGGGCAAAGGGAAGGTACTATATATTGAATATTCCGCACCTGTAAGAATAACTTCCGTAGCATGAGTGACCCGATCGTCGATGCTAGGAAATGGACGGTCGTCAAACGTTGCGAGAGAGAAGAAAAGCGTCTGATCGGCTTGAGAAAACTTCCAGTGTCTTGGGTACATAGATGGCAGTTGTGGCTGTACTCGAAGGACACATGGAAAATGGTCACTAGAGTGTGTATCAGCAAGAGAGAACCATTCAAAGCGCTGAGCTAGCAGAACAATACCAACCGAAAGGACCACATGAGAGAAGATGGACATGGAGGCACACAAAAATGTACGTTCCCGAGGCATACAAGATCCACTCGGTGGAAAAGGTCAATGAATAGGGAGCCTCTCTGACAAGGACACGGAGATCCCCAAAGTGGGTGGCGGGCACTGAAGTCCTCCACCAGCATATAGGGGGGTGGGAGCTGACCAAGGAGATCAGCTCTTGCCATTGGAGTGGCCGATGGAATGCATATGGTACAAAGGGAGAAAGTATATCCAGAAAGGGAAAGATTTACAGAGAGAGCTTGGAAGGAACTGTTTAAAGGGGTTAGATGTTAATGGATAGTATCATGGAGAAGAATCTTAAGTCCCCCGTGTGCCGGAGTGCCATCAACAGAAGGCAGATCAAACCTGACTGATTGGAAATAAGGGAAAACAGAGCGATCATGGGATGTAGCTGTGTTTCCTGAAGACAGAAGACAACTGGGGAGTAGGATCGTACGAGGATTGACAATTCATCCCGATTGGAGCAAACTCTGTGGATATTCCAATGAATATTGACATAGGGTGGACAGGAAAGGGAAAAATCTCACCACAGTTGCTATCAACTCAACGACCGCTGAGAGCCGGTGGCCAACGGTGTGGAACGGCATTCAGCCAAAGGCAGAAGATCCTGATCCATAGGTTGTTCGGGGGCAGCTTCTGATGCCAGTGATCAATTGGTTGATTTGCCACCAGCACTGTGTCTCGCCAACACAGAAGATGGCTGAGGGCGGCTACCGCTGGGTGACGCTGTAGAAGAGAGACACCGCGGCGGAGAAGGAGAGGAACTTTGTTTCTTATGAGCCTTCTTGGAAGCAGGATTTTAGAAGAGAGAGGAGTTGATGGTTGTGAGGTCTGGGTACATAAAAAAATCTATGGGAGTAGTCTCTTTTTTGGAAGTCAGGGCGTCCGATTTTTTGGCTCATGATTTAGCAGGAGCAGACAAAGGCTGAGGCTTAAAGTGAGCAGGTGATAGTGGGGAGGTTGAACGGGCAATCTTTGGGCTGGCCGATTGGACGACTGTGGCGCTAAAGGTGAGATGGCAAGTCTGTGTGGCTACCTCCTTATTAGGTCAAGAAGAGACATGGTCAGTGCTATATTTACCCGCTGGGAGCTCAGTGAGCTTTCTACTGGCAAATAACTTACGAGCAGCAAAGATGGGCACCTTTTCGTTCACTCGGATTTCCTGAATAATGTGTTCATCTACAAAGGTAGGGCAATCTCTAGAGGAAGCAGTGAGGTCCCCCATACAGTTGATGCAATGAGGATATGGAGGTGGACAGTCAACCTTATGGGCATCACTGCCACATGTAACACATTTGGCCGTACTGGAACACGACTGGCTGAGCTCGGGTAATCACCCTTCCCTGGGCCTGGCCTCTACCAGGGCGTACGTACGTGTCCTACCTGTCTACCTGCAGCGGGGAATTACGCGTTACCCCATCAACGGCTAGGCGTGGGAACACGTGGGTCGGCCTTCAGACATGCACAGGGAGGAAAGAAAGAGAAAGGGAGGAAAGAAAGAGAAAAGGAGGAACAAAGAAAAGGAAAGAAGAGATCTCAAATGCTGCAGCAGAGAAGGAGGTTAAGAGAAGAATCAAGGAAAAGAGAAGGACGAAGTGAGGACAGAGACCTTTCAGTATAGAGAGAAAAGAAGAGAAACAAGGTCTTACAGTCATAAGCGGCTGTCTCTGGCTGTAGGCACAAAACATGTCCCAGAGAGATAAATAGAGAGAGAGAGAGAGAGAGAGAGAGAGAGAAGAAGAGGAAGGGAAGGTATGCAGCCCGGAAAGGAAAGAGAGCTGCACTAGCTCGGAGTCCTGTGCTCAGTTCACGTACACATGATGGCTAATCAATATACAATGTATGTTAACTGTTCCAAATGAGTCTTAGTACTTTTTCCTTTCATAATTTACATAATATATGTAGTTACATGCACACTACCATGCTTGTAAGTATTCAGGCTCTGAGAACAGTGACAGAAGAAGACTTTAAGCAATGACATTAGGTAGAGCTGAAGAAAAATGATCCTCCCCCCCCCCCCAAAACACACACACACACACACACACACACACACACACACACACACACACATTCACAAACCCCTTCAGAAAACCTTCTGTACCCTGGCCCCAGAGTACTGTGTAAAGCCCTAACAGGAATTAAAATAGTTCAAACTATTTGAAGCAGATTTGTTACTATCACGATTCCACTGAATTCAGAGGAGTTACATATAAGAATGTACAGATATTATATATGCATTCCCTTGAAGCAGCAAAACTGCAATGTCAACCAATCTGACTCAAATTATACATTAATAATAGAATGAAAACACTGTTTTTGACAGGAGACAAGGTCTACTTACCAACTGCTGGAACGGGTAACTGTTGCAGAGGTCACTCGCGCGCGCGCGCGCCCACACACACACACACACACACACACACACACACACACACACACAAAGCCGACATTAAAAATACTAGATTTTGAAAATTTTAAAACAGTTTCTGCATCACATAATGAAGAGAAACTGAAACAGGACAAGTAAAAAATGGGCATAGAACATTAATGTTTAAAAGCTGATTTCTTTTTTATATCAGTGAAGCTGTATTCCCTTTTTCTGACATGTGCCCTGTCCTCTAATCAAATAATTAGCATCTGTGTGAGATGAATCAATCACAATTTACACACAGTGTTAAATGGATCGTATAGTAGATCCATAGTCCGGGTTAGAGGAGGAGGAGGAGGAGGAGGAGGAAAATTCAGTTTGTTAGCAAAGAGGTCACTCAAGACAAAGAACAAGTTAAAATTTTGGAAGGAGGGGAAGGAAACTGGTAATACCCTTCAGTAAAAGCCTGCAAATACCTGAATCTGGGTGGCTGCGACATGGATTTGAACTCTGGTCCTGCCGAATGAGAGTCCAATGTCATAACCACTGTGCCACCGCACTTGGTGGATCAGAGGAGAGAGAAGAGGCACAAAATTACTTTATTATTATTATTATTATTATTACCACCACCACCACCACCACCACCACCACCACCACCATTATTATCTCCAATTTTTGCACTGTATATGCATTCTGATTTGTGGTTATGAGTGCTATTTCCTTCAGTATCTATACATTTTCCTTTCATTATTCTGTCTTTGTCCTATGTCCGCCTAGATGGAGAGCCAGAAGCACAAATGTGCCACATACCAAATAATGTGCCAGTTGTTGATGAATTTATATGCAGCAGGATAATTTTAACACTTTTTTATTAGGATGCTTTCTTGTCTGTCTGTTCGCTACAAATTTGACGACCTATTCTAAATTAAGTTCCCGATGAGCTACAGACTTGAAATTCTAAACACAGCTCATAACTGGATGGCAGTGCAATTGTGTGGGGGTAAGAACGATCTACCTGCAATAGGGGAGGAGGTGGGATGAAATTGGGGTGACACTATACAACAGCCGTGCTTAGCAGTTTGTGTCACTGCACCTACACGCTTTAAGTGCGTCAATTACCTGCTGCAGAAAGTGTCTGCAAGAATTCATCTGATTTATAGGTGAACCTCTGTAATGCCTGAAGCAAATTTTCACAAAACTTGGCACACACATCACTTAGTACCTGGAAAAAAATTACTGTGGCAGTAAGAACCCTGTAGCACCCCTACAGAGGAGGGTGGGGATGAAAAGGAGTGATATAAAAGCATTACTCAGGGATGTATGAAGCAACATCAATCAAATTTGGTACATTCATGACTCACTTTATTATGTTTTTATTAATTCGTTCTCTATCTGTCCATTTGATCCAAATTTTGCAACTGATTTTAAATTAACTTCCCCATGAGCTAAAGACTTGAAACTTTCAACACAGCACAGAACTGGGTGGCAGTGCAATATAACTCACTTGCTTGTCTGCTGTGTGGTGGAATGTACTTTGTGTGCCATTGTCATTTCCCCCTTTCCTGTTCAAGTTGCAAATGGTTCATGGGAAGAACAGTTGCAAGTAAGCCCCTGTGTGAGCTTAAATCTCTCTAACTTTTACCTTCACGGTTTTTTCTTATGACATATGTAGTAGGAAGCAATACGCTGTTTGGCTCGTGAAGAGAAACTGAAATAAACCTGAAATTTGTCACATGTATCTGTTGTAATCCCATCAAAATGTTTGAGATCAACTGAAAAATTTCACATCCACAACACTAAAAAAGAAAGAAAATTATTATCTAAATAAAATAACTTTTTCATGTAACATGTTTTTTATTTCAGACTGAAAAAGTATAAAGCCCAATACAGATAGTTCCGGAAATTTGTAATTGTGAACTTTAATTAGCTATATGGGATTTATTATGAAAAACTTGGGGTGCATACAATACATAATTGATGCAGGACTAGTTCACGTCCAAACTATTGTTTTTTGCACGTGCCTCATATTGTTTGTTATAAATCTTGGAAGCATTTTCATAGCTATTAAAAACACAATCGCGAATTTTTCAAAACTATCTGTATTGGGCTAAGAGAAATTATTTTTAACTTTTTACTCTGACATAAAAATGTAATACTAAAAATTTATTTTTATTTAAATAATTATTTCTAGGTTTTAAAATGTCCAAATTTGGAAAATCGTCTGAACTACAAATATGTGACAGTATAACCAACTAAATTCATTCAGTATATTTTGTGTGGCTGGGATATTTATTTTTGGGAACACTACACACACAGATAAATGTGTGTGTGGATAAAGCAGCCACATTCAATAGTCTCTGATCTGAATCTACAGTGATTAATTTTGGAAGAAACAAAGATAACAACTCCCATTATGGTCGACGTGTTGAGTGGTTAATAGGCACATTAACAAGATGGAAAACACTGCTAAGCTTTCAGACACTTTCCTTCTTCACCACTACATTGACACACAGACAGACACGCACATTCACTTACTCACAGCTTCAGTGTGTCAATTCACTACATTTTATTGGTACGGCAGCTAAACTGGGATAAGGGATTGTGTCAGGTAAAGTAGTCGAGAGGAGGGGGAGAGGGAGGGAGGAATGGCTAATGGCAGGGAGGGAAAGGCAGCAAGGGAACGTGACAGCAATGTGGCACCAATCAGCGTGTCCTGGCAGGGGCAATGCGACTTGCATGTTGTATATAATGAAGTGCAGAAGTAGATTGGGAGGGAGAGATAAAATGAGGGAAGGGGGAGGGTGTAAGTGTAGACCGAATGAAGTGGAGGATATGGGGGGCAGGGGTGGGATGGGGCAGGAGCTAGCAGAGATTGAGGCCAGATGGAGTGCAGATTGGAGTATGTTCTGAAGGGACAATTCATATCTATGTAATTCGGAGAAGCTGGAGTTTGAAGGGTTGGGAAGGAAGTGAGGGAGATCCAGATGGCACGAGTTGTGAAGAAGCAGTCACTTAAGTATATTATATTGTGCTCATTAGTGTGATCCACTACTGGGTGCTTGGCCATAGTTCAGCAGCGGCCAATCATTCTGGTGGGCAGTTGGCTGCGAAAGTTACAATACAGCTCGAGTATGATCTGGCTACTTTCACAGGAGGCACATGCCTGTTATGGGGCTGGAATAGGACTTGCTGGATGGGTTTAATATGGCAAGTCTTGCACCCAAGTCTTTTGCAGGGAACGATCCATACAGAGGGGGATTGGGAGTTGGTGCAGTAAGGATTTAGTTAGGAGCAGGATGAAAGGTAGGTTAAGCCTCAGTAAAGTTCTTATCAGCGTAATATTGCATAATAAAGGATTCCTCATTTTCAGTTTGTGTGAGCGTGCTTGAATTAGTAGTGTGTGTTCTCCATTCTCACCACCTTTCTCCTCTAACCACCTCAACTCCACCTGACACATCCAAACATATGGACTAAATTGATTTGCTGGTACAATTTAGTCATACCTGGTTCAGCTGCAACAACAAGCCAAGTACGTGTGTGTGTGTGTGTGTGTGTGTGTGTGTGTGTGTGTGTGTGTGTGTGTGTTTGTTTTGTCCTAAATCAGTTAGCTCTGAAAAAAGGAAGTTGTCCAGCTATATAGTAATGTTGTCATTCATTTAGTCCTTCCAATATTTGTATTACACCCAGGATTTTCCATTATATTTATGTAGCCATAGTTATTAAAGTTTTTAAGGCACTGCAGCACAGTCTGGGTGCTGGAACTCTGATGGTTGGGGATGCACCACGGCTAAATTAGTATGTTCTGTTTGCTGAAACCTGTACACTTGTGTTTTCCATTTCTCCTATTACTGAAAAACTATTGTATTCTTTTATCCAGCCTCATATATTGCATCAAATTTAAAGTCACAGAGATGTGGGTGGTGTGAGAATATACCTGTTAACATACAAAACAAGCCACTATATCGTTGCCTTCTCCTTATCATAAAAAATGATGAAACTTCTGTAGATCACCAATTTCAACTTGATCTCGCACATCAGTGAACAGTCACTTTGCTTCACCTAACATGAAACTTAGAACATGTTCTTAATTTTACTGATGCAGTTTAAACAATGTTTAACTTTGGTGCATATTTTAGCTGGTTGCTTACACACGACAAAGTACTAACTGAGGGAAGCTGGAAGTTCCCACCTTTTACAGCACTGGTAACTAGTGACCAATGATGATTTCAGGAACATGTTTCCCAGATTGAGCAAAACTTAAGATCTTGCCAACACAATGTCAATACTTGTAAGTAAAGCACTTTTTAACTACAGGATAAGGACAGAAGCAAAATTATTCCAAAAATACCCAACGAACATTCGTTATTGCTTCATGCAATCATTTACATATATGATATGTAACATAAGTAAATGGAAATTTTGTTACTATTTACAACTTCCTCCAGTTTTTAGCCACAATGTTTTTATTACTGTGGAAATCCACAGATGTACCTTTGGGTATCAGCATACACACAGGCTTTTAAAGTAATTACTACTACCTATCATTTACCTCTCATGCAAAAATAGCAATGAAACACTATGGCAGAACCACACACGTCATGCAACATTCCCAGTATTAAGTGTGAATGAATGATATGTAATTCTCTTATAAATAATAACATCCAGTATCCACGAAACTGAGCTGGTTTATAATGTACAATAATGACATTTAAAGCAAATGAAGGCTCTCTCTAATATTGGTATGAAAAATTGAATTCATTAAAACATTATTTAGTACTGGGAATGTCACAAAATAGCAGGATGTTAGTAATGTGACTTACAGTATGGCTTACGTGGCTTTTTTCTCAGACAAGAGGCAACATATGATTCCAGCTCACGCAGGGTTGATGGTTTTAGGGTTTCAAAGTCAATTTCTATCTCATCAGGATTGGAATCACGCAAAGATGGCTCACGGGACTGGATAATATGAACGACTCTTCCCAATTTGTCACCTGCAATTCATAATACAAAAAGTGCAATTAGGAAACTGTCTTAGGCACTTCAAACATTATTAACTTACAATCAAGTGAATATTTACACAAAATGAGTAAATAATGTGATATTCGCCTAGAATTTAATAGCTATTCGTTTAACATGAATTTTATTATTTATTAGTTTCTAGAGTTTCTGTGTGTGAATTTAATATGTAATAGGCACAGTTCTCGTGTTTTCATTTGCGTCGGAAAGTAAACCGATTTTTGTGACATATTACAAGTTCCTAATCAGTGACGAATTATTTAGTTTCACCTGAGTGATTCAATAGTTAGGTATTTGAATCTCTGCATATTATTAGACACAGTTCCTACGCAGCACGTGCTGATAGTCCGTTTATCTGCATAGTTTAGTTTTCCATGGTGCTTAGTATGGACAGGGACTGCGATAGTTGTGTGCAGATGCAAGCAGAGTTGCTGACACTTCACTCTCAGCTTCAGGGTGTGATGGCTTCGGTTACACAGCTTGAGGCTGCAGTGGATGGGCACCACTGTTGTGGGCCGGCCGAGGGGATCCAACAGATGTCCAGCACGTCTGAGTGCTCCGATAGGTCCTCACCGGTGGCCAACCCAGTTACTGCTTGCACCTGTGGTCGAGTGGGAGGTCGCCCCGGTGCGAAGCAGGCGTCGAAAGACTTCCCACGCAGCCGCACATAAGGCCTCCCCGGTTTGACTGAAACAGGTTCCAGGTGCTGTCTGTGGCTGATGCTGTCGCCTGTCCTGTTTCAGAGGAAACCACTCAGCCTGCAAGATCTAGGCAATCACGGAGGGTGGGATCATTGATAGTTGGGAGCTCCAATGTTAGGCACATTATGCGGCCCATTAGGGACTTGGCTAACAAGAAGGGAAAGAAAACCAATGTGCACTCTGTGTGCATACCAGGTGGAGTCATTCCAGACATGGAAAGTGTCCTCCCATATACCATGAAGAGCGCAGGGTGCAGCCAACTGCACGTGGTTGCTCACATCAATATCAATGATGTGTGTCACTTCGGATAAGAAGAGATTCTCTCTGGTTTCAAGTGGCTAACGGAAGTGGTAAAGGCTGCCATTCTTGCTTGCAAGATGAAAGCAGAGCTGACCATTTGCAGCACAGTCGACAGGACCGATTGCGGACCTCTGGTACAGAGCCGAGTGGAGGGTCTGAATCAGAGGCACAAACGGTTCTGCGACTGTGTAGGCTGCAGATTCCTTGACTTGCGCCAAAGTGTGGTTGGGTTTCGGGTTCCGCTGAATAGGTCAGGTGTCCACTACATGCAGGAGGCGGCTGCATGAGTAGCAGGGGCTGTGTGGCGTGGACTGGGCGGTTTTTTAGGTTAGAAGGTCTCGTGTAAACACAAGAAGGGCTTCAGTCACAAAGGGTACAGGCCAAAAACAGGAAGAATGTAGTTACAGCAACCACTGGTATAACAGTTGTAAATTGTCGTAGCTGTGTTGGGAAAGAACCAGAGCTCCAAGTGCTAATAGAAAGCAATGATGCTCAAATCGTTATAGGCACTGAAAGCTGGCTAAAGCCGGATATAAGCTCAGCTGAAATTTTTGCAAAGTACCTAACGGTGTTCCGAAAGGATAGGCTAAACACGGTTGGTGGTGGCGTGTTTGTTGCTGTTGGAAGTACTTTAACCTGTCGCGAAATTTGAAATAGATACTTCCTGTGAGTTAGTAAGGGCAGAGGTCAATGTCGGCAACCACAATAAAATAATAATAATAGGATCCTTTACCAACTTTCCAATTCAGATGATACAGTTGCTGAAAGATTCAAAGAAAACTTGAGTTTGATTTCAAACACATACCCGATTCATACGATAATAGTTGGTGGTGACTTTAATTTACCCTCGATATGTTAGCGAAAATACATGTTTAATTCCGGAGGTACGCATAAAATATGATCTAAAATTGTGCTAAATGCATTCTCTGAAAATTATTTTGAGCAGTTAGTTCATGAGTCCATGCGAATAGTAAACAGTTGTGAACACACACTTGACCTCTTAGCAACAAATAATCCTGAGTTAATAACGAGCATCAAAACTTATACAGGGATTAGTGAACACAGGGTTGTCGTAGCGAGACTGAATATTGTAATCCCCAAATCCTCCAAAAATAACCGGAATATATAACTATTCAAAAAAGCAGATAAAAATTCACTTGAAGCCTTCCTGATAGACAATCTCCACTCAATCCAAATTAATAATACAAGTGTAGATCAGATGTGGCTTGAATTCAAAGAAATAGTATCACTAGCAATTGAGAGACTTATACCAAATAAATTGACAAACAACGGAGCTGATCCTCCTTGGTACACAAAACGGGTTAGAACACTGTTGCAGAAACAATGAAGCAAACGTGCCAAATTTAAAGAGAGAGAAAATCCCCAAGATTGGCTATCTTTTACAGAAGCTCAAAGTTTTGCGCAGACTTCAATGCAAGATGCTTATAGCAGTTTCCGCAATGAAACTTTGTCTTGAAAACTGGCAGAAAATCCAAAGAGATTCTGGTGGTATGTGAAGCATGTTAGAGGCAAGAAACAATCACTGCCTTCTCTGTGCGATAGCAATGAAGATACTATAGAAGACAGTGCTGCCAAAGCAAAGTTACTAAACACAGCCTTCCAAAATGCCTTCACAAAAGAAGACGAATTAAATATTACAGAATTCGAGTCAAGAACAGCTGCCAACATGAGTAACATAGAAGTAAATATCCTCTGATTAGGGAAGCAACTTAAACCACTTAATAAAAGCAAGTCTTCTGGTTCAGACTGTATACCAATTAGGTTCCTTTTGGAGTATGCCGATGCATTAGCTCCATACTTAACTATCATATACAACCGTTTGCTCGACGAAAGATCTGTACCCAAAGACTGGAAAGTTGCACAGGTCACGCCAATATTCAAGAAAGGTAGCACGAGTAATCCATAAAATTACAGGCCCATATTGTTAATGACGATATGCAGCAGGATTTTGGGACATATATTGTGTTCAAAGATTATGAATTACCTCTAAGAAAACTGTCTATTGACACATAGTCAACATGGGTTTAGAAAACATCGTTCCTGTGAAGCACAACTAGCTCTTTATTCACATGAAGTGTTGAGTGCTACTGACAAGGCAGATCGATTCCGTACTTATGGATTTCCGGAAGGCTTTTGACACTGTACCACAAAAGCAGCTTTTAGTAAAATTGCATGATTATTGAATATCGTCTCAGTTTTGTCACTGGATTTGGGATTTCCTATCAGAGAGGTCACAGTTCGTAGCAACTGATGGAAAGTCATCGAGTAAAACAGAAGTGATTTCTGGCGTTCCCCAAGGTAGTGTTATAGGCCCTTTGCTGTTCCTTATCTATATAAACAATTTGGGAGACAATCTGAGCAGCCGTCTTAGG
Source organism: Schistocerca americana (assembly GCF_021461395.2). Lineage (NCBI taxonomy): Eukaryota > Metazoa > Arthropoda > Insecta > Orthoptera > Acrididae > Schistocerca > Schistocerca americana. Next base: position 92,666,229 of record NC_060130.1, read on the forward strand.
TTGTTTGCAGATGACACTGTCGTTTATCGACTACTAAAGTCATCAGAATATCAAAACAAACTGCAAAACGATTTACAAAAGCTATCTCATGGGTGCAAAAATTGGCAAGTGATCCTAAATAATAAAAGTGTGAGGTCACCCACATGAGTGCTACAAGGAATTCATTAAACTTTGGTTACACGATAAATCAGTCTAACCTAAAAGCCGCAAATTCAACTAAATACCTACGTATTACAATTTACGAACAACTTAAATTGGAAGGAATACGCAGAAAATGTTGTGTGGAACGCTAACCAAAGACTGCGTTTTATTGGCAGGACACTTAGAAAATGTAACAGATCTACTAAGGAGACTGCCTACACTACACTTGTCCATCCTCCTTTACAATACTGCTGTGCAGATAGGACTGACGGAGTACATCAAAAAAGTTCAAAGAAGGGCAGCACGTTTTGTATTATTGCAAAATATGGGAGAGTGTGTCACAAAAATTATACAGGATTTGGGCTGGACATCATTAAAAGAAAGGCATTTTTCGTTGTGACAATCTTCTCATGAAATTCCAATCACCAACTTTCTCCTCAGAATGTGAAAATATTTTGTTGACACCGACCTACATAGGGAGAAATGATCAGCACGATAAAAGAAGGGAAATCATAGCTCGTACGAAAAGATAGATGTTTCTTCTTTCCACGCGCTATACGACATTGGAATAATAGAGAATTGTGAAGGTGGTTCGAAGAACCCTCTGCCAGGCACTTAAATGTGATTTACAGAGGTATCCATGTAGATGTAGATGTATTGAAAAATATGACAAAAACCACAGAAAGCAAAAAAATCAACTTTAACTTTTGGCAATATGCCAAATGTGGCATTTAACAGTCTTAAAATATGGCTCTACAGTGAGTAACAGTGACAACTGATTTTCCTTACTCATTAAGAAAATAACTGATACTTAAACCAGGACTGCAAAATTATACCTTTCGTTCAGTCCTGGCAAGTAGCAGCATGTTACAGAATAACTTGACAAAACACGCAGCCAGCTGGCTGCCAGGTCTAGTGGGATTGGGGTGGTAAGTTGTGTGCCCTGTAGGAAGGAAAGTAGATTAAAGAGTGTAAGTATAGAAAGGCTCAAAGAATCAGAAGCCTGTTTCTTCTTCTTCTTTTATTGGGGGGGGGGGGGAGGAGGGGGGGGGTCAAGATATTATTGGTGGAAGTTGCTAGGAGCCAGCTCAAGGCGATGTATTTTGTACGACTTGTTAGTGGTGTGCATATCGCTGTCCAGTAGTCAGATCTTTTAATCTTCCTGAAAGTAGTTGGATTGCTAAAAGGCTGTAATTATCGCCCTGTATCATTAGTCAAAGTGATGCTTATGACCCTTAATATAAAGCTGTCATCAACCCAAAGGTTGGTTTGAATGCCACAGAACTTCACTACACTTAATTCTACCCAGCCACTTAAAAGAAAAACTTAAGTTTAATGGGGTCTCCAAGTCACGGTGCAATTAGGCACTTTTCAGATTATCAATAATTGCCTGTGGTACAAGGAAGGATGAGTGACAAATAAAAATGCTAGGACTGACAGGAGACTGAACCTGAGAACTTTGGATTTGTAGACTGGCACTTAACCACTGGGCCAACAAGCCACATTGACTCTGATTTTAATAGTGTAACTGTAAAGAGAATTAATTTGATTCTGTGAATTAACACTTCTGAGAAAATATGTGAAGCAGTACATCAAGTAATTTGTCACAAACGCTGCCACTTCTGGCCCTGGTAGCAAGTGGGACACGATGTGATACAACAAAAGCTTTGAAGACAAAAGTTATATTTTCGGGTGTCTTGTCTTCATATATGAATTTATTGCCTTCAATTTTTACAAATTTTTCTGTCTCCTGACATTTTTATAGCAAATCCTGTTTCACATCTTGTTCTTTCTTCAATGCAGTAAGTAAACAAATCAAATGCAGTTAAAGCTTATTACTTAGTAACAAAAATTATCAAAATTTATTAACCACTTAGACACTAATCATGCAATGTGGAAAATGAAAGATAAATGCAGCACTTATGGTCTGTTGACAAACTGAAGAGTGAACAGGAGCGTCCCTGACCTCTTGTAAAGACACAAGTGCAAACAAATGGGCTGTGCCACATTGTGAGCCACTTACAGCAAAACACTGACCCAACAATATGTCATACCATGCACCAGATGCCACCGCCTACCACTCAGTCAGTGCCCGGACACATACCAAGACCACACACACTTTGGCACGTGGTGTAAATGTCTTGTGCAGCCATGAGACTAGAACAAACCCTTTTTTTCTTCTTCTTCTTTTGAGATAGTGTCAGCCTCCACTGTTAAGGTCACTGCTGCTCTGCCATCATCCGAACAGGACTGGCTACCAAGGGGGTCCAGTCACTGCCATCAAGTTGCACCGAGGCCCTACTAGCCACCAACCCACCAAGGCACTTGCCAGTACCAGTCGCCACCAGGCCGCAGCTCACTCCCTGCATGCCTGCACCTGTCACTTATCACAGCTGGGTGGGGGTTTAAAAGAGTCTTGCACTTAGCAGGCAGTGATACCTGCCACATGTGCCTTGATGCAACTCAGCCACTGGCCAAGACTGTCTATGACACCAAGAATGCACCATGCCAAAACTGTGCTGAGCACAGAGCCAGTCCCCTAATACAACGCTTCACAACCATGAGGTCCATTCGTTGATGCCTGCCTCACTGGTTGAGGCCCACCTTCCACCTGTCAGATGAGCATTTGAGCTTGTAATAAATTAATAAAGTGATTCTACTATGTTCGAATGGCTCCTGTCTCACCCCAATTCACCATCTTCCACCAGAGCTCATCTACACTCTGTACCCCTCTGCATCAGTAGAACAACCTACAGACTATTACACAAAGTTACAGTGACACTTGCACAACATGCAGACATATCATGTAAGTGTTCATTTTCCACCAAATGCTTTGAAACTATACGGAACACACAAATCAGCAACTAATACAAGAAATTCACTTGAACACAATTTATGTACATCACATGTTGTACTCCACTGTTTGATGACAATCTGCTTCTTAGTGTTTTGGTACAGCAGATGTAGAACCCAACTGGAAAAGGCCACTTCCTCCACTAAAGGAGCTGCTCGCTCTCCAGTTTATAGATGGACTATAGCTAATGGGAAATCACAAGAACTGGGGTGGCACGACACTGGTCAGGTGAGATTTATGGAGGCAACAGTTGAACTAGCAACAAATTATACAAAATCTATGTTCGCGGTAGTACAACTGTTGCGCTGTCAGCTGCAAATGTCAAGTCTCCAAATTTTCGCAACAAAGTTTTGCGATGTGCTGATTTTTCACCACATGTCTCATTTTCAAAACTACCCATTTGGATACAGAGCTGAAGTAACACCGCAAGAGTGTGCACCTAATAACAAGCCTTTCAGAGATTTCAAAACCTTATATGTGACCCAGACATGAGGAAGCATAGCCATATAAAGTCCTTAAATAAGATGGAATCCATCGCATTCTTTTCAGGATGGGTAAAGTGACAAATGATCAGCTTGTGTGAGGCCTTCTCATTCTACAGCCTTTCCACTTCTAGATACAAATTTTGAAGGTATCTCAGGAATCATCAAAGATTCCTGTCCTAAATTTTCTTTTAAGATTTCAATAGTGTTGAACTGCTTTCTTCTCAGTTGTTATTTAAGTAAGGCTAAAAAAGAAATCTGCAGAACACTTTTCACAAGGGTAAGGTTGATGAGAGAATGTCACAGATTTCAGTATGCAAAGCTGATAAATTTAGATGGTGAAGTAGGCGGCTGCAGTACAGTGATATGTTACCTTCAGTTTGTGCCATTTCCATCTGCCTGTTACAGCTATTATTTTATCCCCCCAAAAAATTCTACATAGCAATTTTGTTTAGCAATCTGTTCTCACAGAAATTAACAGTGCTCAATTTTTTGGTTTCTGCCAGGATTTTGCAGCATTAGCTAACAGAATAAGTTAATCTAGATAATCAACAATGGTTCTACAATCTACATACATAAACCACAAGCCACCACACAGTGTATGTTGGAGGGAACCTTAAGCCACTACTAATCATTGCCTTTCCTGTTCCACCCATGAATGGAGTGCGAGAAAACCAACTGTCTATCTGCCTCTGTATGCACCCTAACTTCTCTCATCCTGTCTTCACGGGCCTTATGCAAAATGTATGTTGGCAGTAGTACAAGTGTTGTGCAGTCAGCTGCAAATGTCAAGTCTCTAAATTTTGTAAACAACGTTTCACAAAAATGTTGCGCTTCCTCCACAGATTCCAATTCGAGTACACAAAGCACCTCTCTAATACCTGTTGATCGCACCTACCGGTAACAAATCTAGCAGCACTCCTCTGAAATCCCTCGATATATTCCTTTAAGTTGACCTGGTTGGGATCCCAAACAGTCAAGCAGCACTCAAGAATGGAACACACAAATGTTGTATACGGGGTCTCCATTATAGACAAACTATACTTTCCTAAAATTCTACCAATAAACTGAAGTTGACTGTTTACTTTCCCTACTACCAACCTCTAGAACCAATTCCATTTCATACCGCTTTGCGTCATTGTCTATATATATATATATAATTGACATGATGCTAATACTTTAGCCAAACATTACAGGACTGTTTTTCCTACTTATCTCCATTAACTTACACTTATCTACATTAAGTATCTGGCCAATTCTATATCCCACAGTCACCAACGATACTTTCCCCATATTTTATATCCATATCAGCAACCAGTATCAGACTGTTGCTCACTATCAGTCAAATCATTTATGTACACAGGGAACAAGAGCAGTCCTGTCACATTTAACTCTGGCAGTCCTGACAATGATGATACCCTTGTATCCGCTGAACACTTGCTGACAAAATACTGGGTTCTATTACATAATGAGTCTTAGATTGACTCGTGTATCTAGGAAGCTATTCCATACCACTTGGACCTTTGTTAACAGTCTACAGTATGACACCATGTAAAATGCTTTCCAGAAATCTAGTAATATAGAATGTGCCTGCTGCCCTCCATCCAAAATTCACGAAGTATTGTGTGAGAAAGGACATGCTGAGTTTCAAATGAGCAATGCTTTCTAAATCTGTGCTGATTTGTGGACAGAAACTTTTCCCTCTCGTGGAAATTCATTATATTTGACATTAGAATATGTTCAACAATTCTGCAGCTGACTGATGCTAAGGATATTGGTCTGCAATTTTGCAAGTCCATTCTTTTACCCTTCTTATATATAGAGTCACCTGGACTGTTTTCCAGCCGTTTGGAACTTTGCACTGTGTGAGGAACTCTTGATAAGCAAAGGGGCCAATGCCATAGTGTCTCCCTGTATAACCAAACTGGGATTCCATCCAAACTTGGTGACTCATTTGTTCTCAACAGTTTCAGCTGCTTCTCTGCACCAGGGATGCCTATTACTATGTCCTAAATACAGGACACTGTGTGAGACAGTCAATTGATGGTATGTCTGTATAAACCTCCTGTGTGAATGATTTCTTAAAGAGGAAATTCACAATTTCAGCTTTTCTTTTGATATCACCACATCAAACTGGTTGACAAGTGAATGACTGCTTAGTAAATTACTGCTTAGTGATTTTACACAGAACCAAAATTACCTTGAGTTCTCCTCAAGATCTTTTGCAAAGGCAAGACTGAGGAAACTGTATGCTTTGTGCACTGATTTTTGTAGACACAATGTTATTAAACCACTGTAGTTCTTTTCCGTCCTTAATACACTTAGTACACAGTTCTCCAGAGCATTATTTACAATCAATTTACACTTTGCCCATAATTTCTCAACACCCATTATATTGGAACTAAATGACATCTATTCACTATCTAGGTAAGATGCTAACAACTGCTTATCTGCTATTTCCAGCATAAATACTGTCCTAGCCTTCTTGATGGGTCTATTAACTTAGTAACCATCATCATTATGATGACAAGATGATCATTAATCACTGTCTCTACACTGAAACTGTTGACAAGGTCATGCCTCTTTGTAGTTAAAAGGTCTAAAATATTTCCATTATGTGTGGGTTGTCAAACTAACTTCTCATGACTGACTGTCCATATAACTTGCAATGAATCCACAGACATGGCAGTCTGTACTTGGGATGTCATAAAGTGGCTTCCAATTAATACTGCATGTTCATAGTTTTTCCAAGCTACTAAGTGTAGACTTACATTCAATGATTCTGCAACTGTTATGACGGTATTGGGTGCCCAGCAAAAACATCTCATTAGCTCACTTCTAACATTTTGTAAGTTTCCTTAGAAGTCTTACAAAGTTTGATCAGAACTTCATTTTGAAGAACTGCCAGTCAGTAATAAGCATTTTCACAAATTTTGAAGTACCTTGAAGATGGAGGTATCAAAAGACTGAAACAGGTTACTTCTTAAGCTTGGACTACTCACCATACCTTAAACTTTCACTGTCTTAATTATTCCTTTTGTACGTGTCAAGCAAGTGCCACTTCTAATTTCTTAAATCACTCTATTTATGATACAAGTTTTCCTCTTAAAAACTGTCATTGTGATGATTAAAATAAAAAAACATATCTTATTTCAATACATTTATGATGCACAATGAAGAGATCTGAATTGCTGGTTACACCACAAGTAAAGTTGGTATATATAGTGATAGTCAACAAACACATTCTTCAATTTTGATCTGAGGACCCCTACAAAATTTGCATACCAAACAGTTAATATTTATTACCGAACAATTCTCTTACTGCTTAGAATAATAATAATAATAATAATAATAATAATAATAATAATACAGGATCAAACAATAAACACCAGATATTACAGCAAGCATATTATTAAAGATCCCAATACCACAACAGATAAATGCAGACTTTACAAACAACAAATAGAAACAGTAGATCACATCACAAGTGGATGTACAATACTAGCAAATACAGAATACCCCAGAAGACATGACAATGTAGCAAAAATAATACATCAGCAGCTTGCCTTACAACATAAACTTATAAAACAACATGTTCCCACATACAAGTATGCACCACAAAATGTACTGGAGAACGATGAATACAAATTATACTGGAACAGAACCATTATAACAGATAAAACACCACCACATAACAAACCTGACATCTTACTCACCAATAAAAAGAAGAAATTAACACAACTAATCGAAATATCAAAAAATGGTTCAAATGGCTCTGAGCACTATGGGACTCAACTGCTGTGGTCATCAGTCTCCTAGAACTTAGAACTACTTAAACCTAACTAACCTAAGGACATCACACACATCCATGCCCGAGGCAGGATTCGAACCTGCGACCGTAGCAGTCGCACGGTTCCGGACTGCGCGTCTAGAACCGCGAGACCACCGCGGCCGGCAATCGAAATATCCATACCCAATACAACAAATATACAAAAGAAAACAGGAGAAAAAAATTGAAAAATACATCCAACTGGCTGAGGATTATTATTATAATAAATTAGTGTTATTATTCTAAATTAAAAATCAATTTTTTTAATGACTGAGTGGTATTATGTGAGACATCATTCATGGTGTGAAGTGATGAACAGTACACATAAAAAAGCAAGGAAAAATGAAAGTCAGGAAAGCAATATTGGTTAGTATTGAAACTTCCTGGCAGATTAAAACTGTGTGCGCCGACCGAGACTCGAACTCGGGACCTTTGCCCGCGAAAGGCAAAGGTCCCGAGTTCGAGTCTCGGTCGGGCACACAGTTTTAATCTGCCAGGAAGTTTCATATCAGCGCACACTCCGCTGCAGAGTGAAAATCTCATTCTGGAATTGGTTAGTATTGTTGTGGGAGAACATAACCAGCTAAAAACACAAGCATAGATAAAATAGTATTGAAATTGCCTAGCCACACATTCTTCATCATGAATACATTTAAAAGTATTTGTAACAATCCTTAATTGAATAACAGACACAGAGTTCATCAAGCTCCAGTATGGACAAAATAGTGTAATTAATTATTTCGAAAGGAGCCCAATCTGATGAAACTCGCATCAAAGTGCTTAAATAAAATATGAAACTGTCTCAGAAAACTTAAATTACAAGGCAACAGATTGGCTGGCCAGCACTTACTTTCAGTCGGCCAACTTGCAGTGCAGATGTCAGACACATGGTAGTAGGCAAAAACCACTATTCACAGCTTTTGGAGGTGTTAGTTTCTTCATTAGGAAGAAACAAAGGAACAAACAGTTATGAAAGCTAGAGAAAGTTTTTTCTACTTCTCAATATAAGGATACTGCATCCTGAAAGTAGGTACTGGCCAGTATACTTGCAATATTACTAGATAAAATATGGAGTAATTACAAATTAAAATTATTCCTGAAGGAAGAACAAAATTGATTCATGTGGTGTATTGATTAGTAACAAAAATAATTCTTTTTTATCACAAGATGTAGATTTACGACAATTTATGACTACGAGAGATAACACTAAGGCTTCTACGGCTAGCCAGATGAAGGTGACAACAATTCAATATTTATACATAAAACATTTATACATAAACAGAAAGCAACTGCAGCTGGGCGTGGGGTTGTGGAACCTGAGGACTGATTTTCACTGACTAATCTAGTATTAATTATTGACAAAATGTATGCAAGAGTTTGAGAAGACAATCTACCATATTTACTCGAATCTAAGCCGCACTTTTTCCGGCTTTTGTAATCCAAAAAACCGCCTGCGGCTTAGAATCGAGTGCAAAGTGGAAGTTCTGAAAAATGGTGGTAGGTGCCGCCATAACTAACTTCTGCCATTGAATATATGTAGCGCTACACAGGCATTCTTCGCAGCCACAAAGATAAATACTGGCGCCAAAACCTCAGCGTCAGTTAAAAAAACAGGTGGAAGACGAGCTTTTACTCCGCCCCGAGTTTCGATTACTGCATTTTCATACATTATCCAATGAAGTAAATACAAATTCCGTACTGTTCATCTTCAAATGTAGCAGCATTTCAATGTACTACGAAAATCCGACTGGCAAGATTGTTTGGGATGTTTTTCAATATGGCCAACTCTAAGTTCTGAATTTTTTCCTACCTGTGAGAAGAGATGGTTGCTTATAGGAACTTTTATGAATTGTTAATTACATGCAGTATTCTCTTCACCATAAGAATAATATGAATATAAACATTTTTCCGTGTATTCTTTCGTGTTTGCTGCTATCTCATTTAAATCCTGTCTGCCTAATAAATTACGAAACTAGAGTGAGACAACAGAAAATGCGAAAGACTATACACATCATGTCATGTTTATATTCGTATTATTCTTATGACTAATAGTCATACAGTCAGACATGAAGCACGGCAATTGCCTAGATTTTTAAATCTAAGATGACTAATTTTTGTGCAGAATGTAATGTACTAAAGAGACGTCTGCAAAGATTTTCAAACTGAGAAAATTTTTCGCTAAACTCTCGTTCAGAACATCATCTATCACACGCATTCTATTATTTGGTTCTTGTTGATTATTATCAAAGAAAGCAGCAGTGTAAGTAACAACAAATAGCAGTCTCTTGCCATTGTTTCGCTAATGAGATGATTCATCTCCTTTTAAGCGGTGGTAGCATGCACAAAAGCAAGCCATGCCGCGAGCGGCAACATGCCGTAAACACAGAATGTGACAAACAATGCATGACACAGTACAGTAATGCATTTTTAACTTAGAGTGATGTAAACACCTATAACAAAGAGAATGGCACTTATTGTATCAAAGAAAAATATGCAATCAATTCAAAGCAGACGAAGCACATGAAAAAGGAAGGGTACCCGTATAAATATGGACAGAGTGCCTGACGCATAGCAATGGCTACCTGGTAAATTACCTCTAGCAATTAAACAGAGAACCGACTCGTGGAGATAACATCTTGGACCTACTGATAACAAACAGACCCGAACTTTTCGACTCTGTATGTGCAGAACAGGGAATCAGTGATCATAAGGCCGTTGCAGCATCCCTGAATATGTAAGTTAATAGGAATATAAAAAAAGGGAGGAAGGTTTATCTGTTTAGCAAGAGTAATAGGAGGCAGATTTCAGACCACCTAACAGATCAAAATGAAAATTTCTGTTCCGACACTGACAATGTTGAGTGTTTATGGAAAAAGTTCAAGGCAATCGTAAAATGCGTTTTAGACAGGTACGTGCCGAGTAAAACTGTGAGGGACGGGAAAAACCCACCGCGGTACAACAACAAAGTTAGGAAACTACCGCGAAAGCAAAGAGAGCTTCACTCCAAGTTTAAACGCAACCAAAACCTCTCAGACAAACAGAAGCTAAACGATGTCAAAGTTAGCGTAAGGAGGGCTATGCGTGAAGCGTTCATTGAATTCGAAAGTAAAATTCTATGTACCGACTTGACAGAAAATCCTAGGAAGTTCTGGTCTTACGTTAAATCAGTAAGTGGCTCGAAACAGCATATCCAGACACTCCGGGATAATGATGGCATTGAAACAGAGGATGACACGCGTAAAGCTGAAATACTAAACACCTTTTTCCAAAGCTGTTTCACAGAGGAAGACCGCACTGCAGTTCCTTCTCTAAATCCTCGCACAAACGAAAAAATGGCTGACATCGAAATAAGGGTCCAAGGAATAGAAAAGCAACTGGAATCACTCAACAGAGGTAAGTCCACTGGACCTGACGGGATACCAATTCGATTCTACACAGAGTACGCGAAAGAACTTGCCCCCCTTCTAACAGCCGTGTACCGCAAGTCTCTAGAGGAACGGAAGGTTCCAAATGATTGGAAAAGAGCACAGGTAGTCCCAGTCTTCAAGAAAGGTCGTCGAGCAGATGCGCAAAACTATAGACCTATATCTCTTACGTCGATCTGTTGTAGAATTTTAGAACATGTTTTTTGCTCGAGTATCATGTCGTTTTTGGAAACCCAGAAACTACTATGTAGGAATCAACATGGATTCCGGAAACAGCGATCGTGTGAGACCCAACTCGCTTTATTTGTTCGCGAGACCCAGAAAATATTAGATACAGGCTCCCAGGTAGATGCTATTTTTCTTGACTTCCGGAAGGCGTTCGATACAGTTCCGCACTGTCGCCTGATAAACAAAGTAAGAGCCTACAGAATATCAGACCAGCTGTGTGGCTGGATTGAAGAGTTTTTAGCAAACAGACCACAGCATGTTGTTATCAATGGAGAGACGTCTACAGACGTTAAAGTAACCTCTGGCATGCCACAAGGGAGTGTTATGGGACCATTGCTTCTCACAATATATATAAATGACCTAGTAGATAGTGTCGGAAGTTCCATGCGGCTTTTCGCGGATGATCCTGTAGTATACAGAGAAGTTGCAGCATTAGAAAATTGTAGCGAAATGCAGGAAGATCTGCAGCAGATAGGCACTTGGTGCAGGGAGTGGCAACTGACCCTTAACATAGACAAACGTAATGTATTGCGAATACATAGAAGGAAGGATCCTTTATTGTATGATTATATGATAGCGGAACAAACACTGGTAGCAGTTACTTCTGTAAAATATCTGGGAGTATGCGTGCGGAACGATTTGAAGTGGAATGATCATATAAAATTAATTGTTGGTAAGGTGGGTACCAGGTTGAGATTCATTGGGAGAGTCCTTAGAAAATGTAGTCCATCAACAAAGGAGGTGGCTTACAAAACACTCGTTCGACCTATACTTGGGTATTGCTCATCAGTGTGGGATCCGTACCAGATCGAGTTGACGGAGGAGATAGAGAAGATCCAAAGAAGAGCGGCGCGTTTTGTCACAGGGTTATTTGGTAACCGTGATAGCGTTACGGAGCTGTTTATCAAACTCAATTGGCAGACTCTGCAAGAGAGGCGCTCTGCATCGCGGTGTAGCTTGCTCGCCAGGTTTCGAGAGGGTGCGTTTCTGGATGAGGTATCGAATATATTGCTTCCCCCTACTTATACCTCCCGAGGAGATCACGAATGTAAAATTAGAGAGATTAGAGCGTGCACGGAGGCTTTCAGACAGTCGTTCTTCCCGCAAACCATACGCGACTGGAACAGGAAAGGGAGGTAATGACAGTGGCACGTAAAGTGCCCTCCGCCACACACCGTTGGGTGGCTTGCGGAGTATAAATGTAGATGTAGATGTAAAGCTTAACTGCTAAGCTTAGACTCGAACCAAACTACTGTAGCTGTATCGTCATTCATTCGACCTAAATTGTGTCTCATATTAGAATGGACCAACTTTGTTTCGATTTGGAGGTGCGGCTAAAACTTCTCTCTCCCCTTGAATTTCGCGTCTCATTTTTCAGGTGTGGCTTAGATTCGAGTAAATACGGTATGTAGTAAAAATTATTGCTAACTGGACTCTTCTGTCCTGTATCTACTGCTGTCTATCCTTTGCTGCTGTCCTGTGTTCTACATCGTATTTTATCTCTCTCTTACTCTCTGCATCGTTCCCTACATTTTCCTTCACACCTTTCTTGTATGTGCTTAATAGCATCCCTGACCAATATGGCCACAATGGACTTTTGTAGCACCATCTGGCAGAGCTCGTAGCCACTTCGACTACAGCACACATTACCCACCTACTTACTCTACTGCTGGATTCCAGTTCGACATTATTTTAATAGCTGACGACCTCATGTTGCCTCCAAATATATCCATCCTCCTTCCGCACACTGTTCTGGTTATTTTATGTGATTGAGCAACTCTCTTTTGTCTCACATGCAAAATTATCACTATCGCATTTTCATTTTGCACACACTCAAATTGTTTTCCATTTTTGTCTACCCCTCCCCCTTTCTAGTGTGTATTGCACAACGAAATTTGCCTGTGTCAGTTCATATCTCTAGCCATCTGTCACCCTCCCTCATTCCTACCTAAGCACCCCTGGTTACCTTAAGCACCCCTGGTTACCTTACAGAAATTCCTTACTTCCAACTTGGGATGCACCCCCCTTCCTAGGTCCCTTCACAAGAACACAAACCTCTTGACAGAGGAGAAAACAGCCACCTACTATCTTCAGAAAGGGGCAGACTGAATCATCTTTCCAGCATGCAAAGGTTCTAACACTACTATAATGAACTGTAGTGATTGATGCCATCTCCCTCCATGCCCCAACTATCTCCAACTTCTACATATTTACCTCAGAAACCTAACAATCCTGGATGTCCCGCCGTAGCTGGTTACTATGCTCCTGCGGAACGAATCAAAGCTCTTGTTGAACAGTAGCTCCAACTCAATGCTCACATCCCAGTTTCCCATATCAATGACACAGACTTCTTCCTTCAGTATCTCTCAAGCATCCACAGCCCATTACAACCTGGATTACTCCTCATCATTGTTGATGTCACCTCCCTATACATCAACACCCCCATGTCCATGGTCTTGCCACTGTTAAACACTGTGTGTCCCAAGATCATACCTACAACAAACCCACCAATTCATTCATTATACACTTGATAAAGTCTACCCTTGCACAAAACTACTACTACTCTGAGGAGAAGGTATTTAAACAAATCCCCATCATGACAATGTGCACCTATAGGGCATCCTCATAAATGTTAATGGGGAACCTAGAAAAGGCCCGTTCAGGAGGCAGCTAAGCGAATCTCGTTCGCCACAGGGGAAGTGATCACTCACATTAAACGGGGCCATCAGATGTTATGTAGTGCAGAAAAATGAAAAATGCACAGCCTTCAGAGTAATGACCACTTGTTAGGTTCATTATAGACTTAAGACACAAGTGTATACACACAGTGCTTGAAGTGCGGAGTAATATTTTTTAAATCAATGAAAAGCAGCATGATGGTTAGGTTAGGAACTTCAAAGTAAAGGTCAGAAACATCAACACCAATTTACAACATATCAGTGCAGGATGTCTATGTTTTTAATGTAAGTGATTGTGTCTTTAGATGCCTTGTGTGCTTCAAAACTCTGAATACAATGAAAAAATTCAGTTTGCAATGGCATTATAATACCACCCACACAAAAGATTATGAACACTTAGAAGTTAAAGAGTGAGAAGTGGAGGAGGACAAATGCTCAAAACATGCATATGTAATTTGGGCAAGTTACCACATCGCTTTTCAGATTGCCAAAACATTGTGCAGTTTCACTGAAGGAGGATTTATAAAAGACACGTTCAGTAACTGCACCCATGTGACTAGATAGCTGAGCACATTAAAGTGCCTCCTTTCACAGCTCGGGAAGGCAAATACAACTCATGGATAAATGATGAAGGCTACTGGGCTGAGCAGCTTGCATGTGGTTTTTAGAGTTTCTCCACAACTAACTAGGTAATGCCAGGCTGGTACCCACATCCTAGCTCAGATACATATTATGCAAATACTTAGAAAGGATTCTCACATCTGGAACGTGTGATCTACCCTAGATGTACACAGATGGGGTACACAAGATTCTTTCCCAGGGGGAGTGATGGCATCAGGAAGGTCATCCAACCTCCATACTAACACCACAAAAACCGATCTATAACAATGCTAACCACACAGACAAACAGGAAATGGCAAAAGGAAAATATGATGTTAAGTGTCTGCAGCTGAACAGATAGCACCCGAGAGACTTTAGAAATTAGAGAAACTGCCAATACCATTTAAGATACGGTAATGGTTGTTGCACAAAATTTATTGCACTGTTCTTTGGTGCTGCTCGAGTGAACAAACAATTTCTGATATTACTAGTTGACAATTTACAATAACAAAGTTGACAATAGTCTCACTACCACAAATCAATTACCAGACTTGATTCCAATGAAAGACACTATAACGAGGCAGATATTTGTACCTGTGTGCTAGACAGCATTTACAGAATGGGTCTGCAATGGAAGAATGTCAGTTCTGTGGTTACAGACGGCACAATGGTTATCGCTGGCCAAATTATCTGTTTCCTAGCATGGTTGGCCAAAATATTTGTTTCCTAGTACAGGGTGTATATGTGGACAAAGAAACAAAAATTCCCAGTTTCTTCCCGGTTAAAAAATACACTTTCTCCTGGGTGAAAATACGCTTTTCCCATGTTGAGTGACACTATACTTTCCCTCGGGATTGTATAAGTTATTAATCCTTTGAATGGTTAAGGTTTTATACACCGGCATAGAACCTCCCGCCACTTTAGGAAATGAATCCCACAAAGAAATGTGTTTTGGAAAGATCTTTGATGTGGAGCAACATGTACTCTGCATATATTAGTAATCAGAAAGTATATAGTAGAATTCCACCAAACACTGAACGATAGTTTCCAATGCATTGAAGTCGAGATCGCGATACGCTTTTGTAAGCCAGTCACAGCTCATGTCACGTGATCTTGCCAGTCTATGATAGCAGATATTCATCACGTTTACATGGACTCCCAAAACAAAATTTTGTGAACTGATCTCCCAGACTGCTCCTGGATGGTTGTGTAAACATTTCAAAATCAATTCTGGAAATCTGCTTCTGGTTGCTGGTTTTCCAATTCCGCAATTGATTTCCGCTCCCATGTAAACACAACTGGTTTTGAAATGGGCTTGGTCTGTCAAGTTTTGTCTTTTACACTAACTATTCACAACTCGTCTAACTGAAGAGAAATAGCAACTGCGCTGACTAAATCAGAAACTGTAACAGCTGTTTTCCACATGCCATAGTTAACTGCGCTAACAAATGCACTCCAGGCCTTAACGTATAAACAGGACAGCGAAAAATCATTTCTGAAATTCGATCTTCATCTTTCTGAAGATGTCGCATGCAAACGTAGTGATACGGGGCATAGGACACGTGATGTAGTCAGCATATAGCAACATCACTGCTAAGTAGTGCAAAAACACAAATAGGAAAAGTTCATGGCTTAAATTAATGTACATAGTGTAGCTACAAGAAAAGCTAAGCTTTCACATATAACATTTGTCTTTTCTGTGTGTGTTACACTTTGATACATCACACAAATGTGCCAGTAAAATTTAAAGTAATGATGTAAATGTCTGGTCATCTGGGTTCGATATTCTTTAAGTATCTGGCCCTCAAAGTGTTAAGCTTTAAATGAAAATCAAATGCTTTTTTGATTTAAGAAATTCAAAGCATGTTCGCACAAGTAACATAACTCATATTGCATATAATAAAATGTACTTTAAAAGTAACGCTTTCCAAATGACCAACTAAAATATTCTCCCAGGACCATTACAATTCATTTCAGCAGTTGTCAGAGATTGCCAGAAAACGCTGTTACTGTGCCTGCACAGCTAAGATGATGTAGGTAGCCCGTATGTATGTGCGTATATGGCATTAAGAGATCTTACATTATGTCATAAACGAAACTGGACATCTGAGGATACTCCAAGAACACAGGAATTTTGTAAATACTAAAATGCATAATTCAACTTACAGAGCACATCTGTATGTGCAGAGTCACAAGGAAGTAGCCCCAACGTGATATTAAACTTTTCAGTGTGGTTTTCGAGATGAAAATTTTCTTGGCGTACCAGTACTGTATTATCTCATGTTTAGTTCTTTATTATGGCACAACACCATACGTACCAAAAGATAACATCGTGCACTTGAAATTCCGCAAACAGCTGACACTAGACAACAGCGTTTCAAATTAATCGACTACCTCCGCGAAAAAGATTAATTAAAGTCAATTTTTTTAGCAAATCGACACAAAAATAACTTCATTGTTCTGCAAGGCAATTAATACCAGACTGCCAAAAACCTGGGAACAAAATAAAATCAGAGAAAAACTAACAACATATTTCAGCCTTTGATAACTATATAAATATTTTAATTCACTTCATAGCTCCTGGCCACAGGAAATGTGTTTTGTTCTTGAGAGCTGTAAACCCACAGTGCTGGCCACTGTGGCCGAGTGGTTCTAGGCCTTCAGTCCAGAACCACGCTGCTGCTATGGTCGCAGATTCAAATCCTGCCTCGGGTATGGATGTGTGTGATGTCCTTAGGTTAAAGTAGTTCTAAGTCCAGGGGACTGATGACCTCAGATGTTAAGTCCTATAGTGCTTAGAGCCATTTGAACCCTTTTGTAAACCAAGAGGAAACAGCAAAATCACTAAACATAAACACGGTTCACATGGAGACTACCTCTCATCCCACTACAACTCGGACTGCTCTGCGCATGCACAAATCTGGCAGCTTGAGTGCGGCAGAAAAATGTTTCCTGGTAGCATCTGGCTGCTTGTTGCCACTGCCGATACAGCTAACAGTCGCACTTCAAGTAGCCAGAAGCTGGAAAAGATACTGCTCATACGCGACTCAACTGCGCATGTGCAGAAGCCCGCTGGTAACTGCTCAAACGAACCTAATGTTAACCGATGTGAAGTCATGCCCATCGGAAGCAGTTTGTTGTTATGAAATATTGCATAGTCTTCGTCCTAAAGCCTTTGACACATTGCTGTTGCCAGACACTTGTGTGTGCATTGTGTTTTGCTGGGAGATTTCCTTTGCAAGTTAAGTTTTATAATTTTTTTGCTTGTTTGTTTTATTGCTGCAGTAGTATATAAATAAAGTAAAATTCTTTGTTAGAGATCAGTTCTTACCAGTAAAAACTTCAAAAACCTAACTCAAAACTAAACAATGAAAAATTCCTGGAATTCCTAAAACTTTCCGTGTTTTTCTCCCGAATGAAGGAAATTCCACATTTTTCACAGATTTCCTGGAGCATATACACCCTGTAGTACTTTAACAAGAAATGATATATTTGTTACTGGTCCACCATGAGTGTGATGAGTGTGGTGACCTGTGCAACCTAGTTCAACCAGTCATGCGTTCATTCATAGCCAGTAGGCCTTGAAAGCAGTTACAGCAACATGCCATATCACAGTAAACAGCGATGGATGAGTCATGGAAAAGTCCTTGAGAGATTTTTTCAGCTTAGTGTGAAATAGATATACAGGGTGTACATAAAGTCTGGGAACACTTTCAGTTATTTATTTCACAAGAACCAAACATTGTACAGATATCATACATATTTCATTTTGAAGAGAAACCCTGAAAGTAGTAGTTGTTTTTTTAATTTGCTGATAGTCAGTGCTAGTCACAAACATGGCAAGTTCAGGTGCGCAGTGAGCTTTGTGCATGTTGGAGTTCGTCAAAAACAAGTGTGCTACATCTGTTCGTTGGATGTTTAGAACCCAGTACAGTAAGAAGTCACAACAAGGAAGACCATTTATCACTGGCGCAACAAATTCGTTACGACGGGTTGCTTGTGCCAGCAAAGAGAAGTGGACGTCCCAGTTTGAGTGAAGTGAATGAGGAGCGTGTATGAGAGACATTCATAAGGAGTTCAAAGAAATCCATGTGTCATGCATCCCATGAACTCAAAATGGCTCCAATGACAGTGTGGAAAGCCCTGCGACAGAAGCTGTGGGTACCTGAACACGGAACTGCCCCATCGATGGATCGGCCGTGCTACAGAAGGGGACAGCTGTTTCATGAAATGGCCTCCCCAATCACCAGATCTCACTCCGTGTGACTCTTTTCTGTAGGGACACATTAAAGATCTGGTGTATGTACCACCTCTACCACGTGATGTAGCGGAGCTCCGGGAGAGAATATGGGAAGCGACTGCCACAGTCGAAGATGTCATGCTGGGACAGGTATGATATAAGAACTCTATTACCATACTGACGTCTGCCAGGTCACTCATGTTCGCATATTGATTGTTTTTTATACAAACACCTTTCAGACTTTCTCTTCAAAATGCAATATGCACGACATCTGTACAATGTTTAATTCTTGTGCAATAAATAATTGAAAGTGCTCCCGGATTTTATGTAAACCCTGTATTTATTGACATGAGTGGTATGCCTACTGCAGAATTAAACAATGAACAGCAGGTAGCACATTTTGCCTCCTTCTGTGACATTACACACCATTTGAAAGATCCAAATTTAGCTTTGCAGTGTGTAAAAACAGGTTAATTTTGGAGATGTATAACTGTACTCAGGGATTTAAGACAAAATTCTCTTTGTGGAATAGACAGCCACTCATTTCTCCAAAGCTGTCATCCTCAACAATGAGACCATAGCAGAATTTTGAATAGTATGAAAATACACAACAACCCCGCTTTTACGGTCCCAGAACTAATGCTTTCCCACTGCTTACGACGATTTTTAATAGCTCCTGTCAAATCTTCTACGCCCACAATGTTAAACCGCACCTGATTTTGCATTAACATCTTTATAATTTTCCAATGACTTACACTTTATGAAAAAATGTTCGTGGAGAAAAAACTGACGTAACTGAGTAAAACGCACTCGCATAGCATTGGCCTTCAAATAGTGTTTACAAACGCTAAGCAGTTAAATTTCTTGACACCATGGCACTCTTAATCAGCAGATCTGAATCGGTAAATGAGTAGAAGATGGAAAAATTCATGCCATATCACCTGCCACTGCCAATCTCTACTTGGCATGGTGGCTGATGGGAGTCAATAGGTTTGTTTGAATAAACATATCATGACCAATCACAACCATTTTCAAACTGTCTCTACTGTGCATGCATAGCTTTGTGAATGTTGTGATCGTGATGACACCTTTGTCAAACCATATTTAGCGTGTTTTGTACCACTAGTTGACACCTTCACTGACTTAGTGTTACTCAAATGTTTTTGGTTTAAACGCAGCATCAATTATGCATTTTTTCATGCTTAGCAAGATATGTTTCGAGAGTTTATTCTCATTGCCAAGTGCAATATTTATGTATGTATTTTTTGTGCTGCTTTACTCATGTGTGGTTTTCTACATAATTAAGGAGACACAGTACTTGATAACCTCAAAGAGGCAACTACAGTGCAAGAGATGTAGAACAACACATATGCAAACACCACACAAAATACTTACGTAAATATTTGCACTTAACAACAATAAAAGATCCTGAAAAATTGTGCTAAGCCCTGAAAAAATATGTCACTGGTGCAGTTTTTCATTATTTAAATAACAAGTGAAAGCTGCCGCCTGCAGTCAAACATTTCTACTTCCCAGGCAGTTACCAATCACAGTTACACAACCGGTTTTTAACAGATAATAAACCATAATAAACAAGTCCTTGACAAGGATTCTGATGCCTCTTCTGTATATACATCATACAAAATGTAAAAGGGGACTCTGTATGTAACTTTTACCACTTAAAACATTATTTCCCACATTTTTCACTTTCCCCACATTTTACATTTTTTTTTTTTTTTTGTTTAAACAAAGTCTCTGAACTATCACTATCGTCAAAACTTTATACACCCCTAGTGGGGGAATGGTGCACCTGTGAAATTTTTAACTTTTAAAAACGTGTTATAAGAATTTCCATAAACATGAATCTTCACAATTTTGCAATTGCAAGAATGTTGCTGTTTGACTCTACACATGTGCGAGGAACTTTCTTCCACAATTAAGTAACAAAATCCACACACAGAACCTCACTGACACACTTCAACTTAAATGCTTGTCTTCAAATTAGCAGTGTTCAGAAAGTGATACCACACATATGATACTTTAATAAAAATCAAAAATAGGTAATATTGATTGATATCATGTGTTTTTGTGTTTAATGTGTGAATAAAATGATCACAAAATACGAGTAAAAGATGGTGTAAATTTTAACTTTTTATATTCATCACAAGGTGGCATCAATTTTGAGCAACATCATGTTTTGTGCTTAGTTCACCCACATCACCCACATTCTTCATTTAACTGGCAGATTAAAAGAAATGTACATTTTATTTCACTGTTATTTCTCATCAATGTGACATGCTTATAAAATAAAATTTTCAGAGAATGCTTTAATGAGCCACTGTGAACCAATACATCTCCATAGAACATGACATTAGCAGCTGCAGAATTACACTTTTGACAATAGTTTCTCTTGGGAAGCTACCTTGTTCTGATTCCTCCCTCCTTCCCTTCTCCCTCAATGAACTTTCATGAGCTGGCTGTTGCACACTATTGAGGCGTGAGTGGGAGCCACCTCACATGTGGTGTACAGGTCTGTTCTAGATGATGATGAGCTCCACCTGTCCAATGCCTCCACTCAAACCAATGTTCATATCAAGCACACTAATTACCAGTCTATACCAAGCACACTAACCACCAATAACACCTTAATTTTGATAGATACCATCGTTTCCATTCTAAAGTGTCTCTTTCATATAGTCTGGAACAAGTGGCCGATGCATCTGTAGTGATGAGCTATCTCTTGCCGAGTATGCTGAAGGTCTTCAGAGGTAGGCATCAAACCCTGAAACTCTTCTGCAAACAGATGCCATATTCATGTATGCCCTAATCTTCCGAACACCATTAGGAACCAGCCAGTTCATCCCACACTAAAACCAACTTAGCCATACCTTCGGTCGGGACTTCAATTACGTGCCATTGTACTCAGAAATGACGATCACTATCACAATCCTTCTCAGACTGCTACTCTGCCACCCATCCAAACCATGCCAATCCTTTTGCCACTCCTACTCCAAACCCCTTACCACATGGGCAGGGACTGAAAAACTTAGAATATATCTTTGTCGAAATTCACATCTTTTGATTGGATGCACAAACGTAGAAGGTTGTCATGCTACATGAGTGAATACAGAGAAAGCCTTAGTTGTTTGAACCTGACTGTTCAAAAAGTGCCAATTTGGAACTTAGTAACTGGAATGTTTGCTTCTGCAAAAACTTACAGTACCTTTTCCTTCGGAAATTGCCTTCATTTTCTTTGTTTGGCTGATTTAGGCTTTCAAAAATGATTGTTCTGCTGACAAGTAGCAGCATTTTCCTGCCACTGAACTGAATGTGCTTCTGATTTAAGGTATTTCTGGATATTATTTGTCTTTTCCCACCCAATTTCATGATTACAAAATCTATTAATTTCAACCTTTTGTGGGCATTCACAGCCATGCAATCCATGCTTGTATCGCTCCAGATAGAACTGATATGGCCATTAGCGTAGAACTGAAAGTATTGTAACTCTTTTTTTTTAACATTAGGGGAAGAATTTCGGTACAGTCGAAAAACGTTACAGATATTGTTTTCCAGTTGTTATAGTCCAGAATGCTGGAACAGTAGGCTATAGTGACAGATGACGCGAATGTATAAAAACTAGAATTTTAACCACAAGAAGGGTGAGGAGTGGTCTGGGGGAAACAAGCCCCGCCTCCCTTTTGCAGGGCAATAGCCCGCAATATAACAGACACATTGTCACAGGGACTGTCGACCTCTTCTGGTGTCATAAGTATAGTTATCAAAATCCACGATGGGCCATGATTAGTCGCTTCACTTATTACAAAATAAGAAAAGAAAGCAACAAGCAATACAAAACATAAAGCATTTGGGGATGGCTATGGGGCAACTGCCTGTTGACGTTAGCAGAGTATTGTTAACAACACAGTTCATACCTGATATCTAGCACTATTCGATGCAACCACAGCTCAAAACACCTGGCACCTAATTTTTCCACATTAAAAGTGTTCACATTGAACAGACCATTCAGCTACCTACAACAGGCATGGCACCATATCAGTGAGCACACAGATAAGTTGTGGTTGTGCACTTCCTATTTGGAAAACAGGTTCGTGTGCACATTAGCTTTTGAAACTGTGCTTCACCATATGATGTACAATAACAGTTACTGAAAATTGGTTACATTTTCGATATTTATATGCAGAAAATAAAACTATTTCAAACTATCTGATAAAATGTTTATCTGGATACAATTTGATACAGAATAGTAATTTTGTAGTTTTGCATTTTGAGGCAGAATTTGCATCTATTTTGCAATGATCACAAAATGCAAATTTTTCCATTCGCTACACATGGATCAGAAACCATATGGCAAATCCAGTGCAACGCCTGTCCAGTACACCCACACAGCATGTCTTACTCCAGTCTTGTCACAGGCTTATCCTACCCTATCCACTTGTCAAAACAGTCATATGATGCCATTGGGAAAATTCCCCCGTCAGAGCATTAAAAAAATGAATGTGCTCCTGTTCATCGAAAGACCGACTGAAAAGAGGGTATCAGCTGCCTCATTCTACTTTCTTCAGCACCCTTAAAAATTTTCCCAAAATTCTGGACTGTGAATATATTCGCTCTCTTTTTAACATGCAACTCACCTCTCACTCCCACGAGTTCCTCTAACTGAAACTCCCTCACACCTACTATAGTCCGATTAAAATTATTCGATAGCTCACATCTCTCAATTGTTGCTAAGGTGTTGCCACATTGGCTGCTGGCTACGGCTTGGTTGTATGAATAGGTGACACACAAATACAGTGGGTGACTTTACAAATGCTGCTAATTTGTAATTCGGAGCAATGTTGGAAGTAGCCCTGCGAGGTACGTATGAAATACAAGATACTCTATCTACAGCTGATTTTAAATGGTCGATAACTAAACTGCAGCAAATCGTGTTTGGTAGCCTTGAATTGCAGCTCGTGTCCTGAGGTAACCACAACCTCGTGATGTGGAATGCAGGCGATAATACGACCGTCGTCAGTCCTCAGAAAAGCCAATCGCTTTGTTCGTGGCTATTAATGCTAACATCTATGAGTAAACTAGAGACAGAAAGAATTCAGTTTCAGCGCTGAAAGCAAAACCTTAATTTCTCACTACCACTGGTTACCTGACACTATCCTCACATTGGCTAAATGAGCTGCTGTGTTACTAACTGATGATGGCATTTGCTCTCAGGTTATAGGTGACACATTTGGATTCCAAATGAAAAAAAGCAATGATAGGAAGAAAAATAAGAGCAAATAAAAAAGTCAACAGGAGCACGAAAAAGAGGCAGTAAAGTATTAGAAATAAAAAAATTACATTTAAACCAATTAACTGAATAAAAATAACAATCAAACTCTTTTGATTACATTTAAAATTAAAAAAAATACTTTGCTACATTTGACAAGGTTCATTGCAGCATTCAAAAATTCGGCTTCATGAAATGTCGTGCGAAGCTTTAGTGCAAGACAGTCTCCGAGATTATGATAACTGTGTATGTTACGCTGGATCATGCCTTATGCGGCAATATCTAGTAGTCCAGAATGAGATTTTCACTCTGCAGCGGAGTGGGCGCTGATATGAAACTTCCTGGCAGATTAAAACTGTGTGCCAGACCGAGACTCGAACTCGGGACTTTTGCCTTACGCGGGCAAGTGCTCTACCAACTGAGCTACCAAAGCACGACTCACGCTCCGCAGGAGAGCTTCTGTTAAGTTTGGAAGGTATGAGACAAGGTACTGGCAGAAGTAAAGCTGTGAGGATGGAGCGTGAGTCGTGCTTGGGTAGCTCAGTTGGTACAGCACTTGCCCGCGAAAGGCAAAGGTCCCAAATTCGAGGCTCGGTCCGGCACACAGTTTTAATCTGCCAGGAAGTTTAATATCTAGTAGTGTTTGGTTAATGCTGGCGTATGAAACATGTATATTTCATTAGTATTGTGTGTGTGTGTGTGTGTGTGTGTGTGTGTGTGTGGGGGGGGGGGGGTTAATCATGTGATGAAATATGAAATAAAAGTGCCACACCCAGTATTTGAGACTCAAGCACATCACAAAAGGAAGGCTAACAAGGGATTGGAAGTGAACTGACCAACTGTTGTGGCAGTCTGGCAACAGTGAACAGTTTAAGCGCGACACTGAGTGCTCCGATTGTAGGGAACTAGTTCAAACACATGCAGTGTTAACTATTAATTAATTTTAATCAAACAACAGTTCACTGCTTTAAGTCGCTCATACCCATCCACTCCTACTTACCCATTCTCTTTCAACTCATTCAGCCCAACTCATTGTCATTATCCCTTTGGCTGTGAGACAGTGGGCAGTGACAGATACACAGTTTCCTTCATTCTGCCCTATTAATACTATCTCCTCTCACTGTCACTGTCTCCCTCTTGCTCTCTCTTACTGCCACTATCTCATTCATTCCTTCAGACTGCTGCTGTCTCTTCTCACTGTCACTACTACCACTCTCTCCCACACTGTCATTACCACAGACTGTCTCTCACTGTCACTTGCTCTCACCCATCTATCCTTTCTCCTTCCCTTTATTCCTCTCCCACTAGTACTGTCCTCTTCACTCTTTTCCTGGCACTGTTCTTTAACTGTCGACTAAGTTCCACTGCCACTGCCCCCCCCCCCTCCTCACACATTGTCACCAACCACTGTCTATCTCCCAGTATTTATTACTTTTCCAACCCTCTCCCACTGCCACTGCACCGTCGTCTTCTCTCTCACCGTAAGTAAATATATATTCAAATGTTGAAATATCTGAGAGGAATATAGACTGAGGCAGTTGGCACTCCACTTTTGAGTCAGAGCCTTTTAATAAAGAGAAGTATATGTGGTTTTTTATGCTCTGATAGGAGTATTTTCATCTGGTTCCCTTCTTTTCACTACTACAGCGGGTAGGTATCTCATATGAAAAGAAGAGATTCAGTAAAATTGTGATAGTTTACTTATGTGAATTGAAATAATGCAAAACTATATGATTTTACACTTCAGACTGGATTCTATGCACACAAAAAAATCTGCATGTGTATCAGTATTACAATGAGCCTGGGTTCTCAGTCCCCTTCTAATGATAACAAGAAACACTTTACATGGTATTTCTCTGTGCTACATCACTTTATTGATTACGTTTTTGCCTCACACCGGATGTTATGGGAATGATTTACATGTACAAGTAGGGTAATTTTGAATATCTGTACCTTGGAAACGGATGAACATACCAAGAAACTTTTGAATATGATTCAAGATCGACCCCTTAGGAATCTATTGTAAAAAAATTTTAGGCATTTGCTGTGCATACTTGTTTTGGAATCCATGGCTCTGTTTTAGTATCCAAAACAGGTTTTTTTCAGGTTTTCTCAAGAACTTCCCATGAGCTAAACTGTCTCTACATAAGCCCCTTAACATGCTCTGTCGGTCACATTTAATGCAAAAAGAACTAACTGAGCTGCACCACTTGCCTAGGCTGGAGGAAGTGCGTAATATTCAAAACCTGACCCTGTATTGCAGTATAGATGCAGTTGGACAATCCTTCTACCGTATTTACTCCAATCTAAGCCGCACTCGAATCTAAGCCGCACCTGAAAAATGAGACTCGAAATCAAGGAAAAAATATTTTCCCGAATCTAAGCCGCACCTGAAATTTGAGACTCGAAATTCAAGGGGAGAGAAAAATTATATGCCGCATCTCCAAATCGAAACGAAGTTGGTCCACTGTAATATGAGACACAATTTAGGTCGAACGAATGACGATACAGCTACAGTAGTTTGGTTCAAATCGCAAGTTAGCAGTTAAGCTTTACCAGGTAGCCATTGCTATGCGTCAGGCGCTCCGCCCATATTTATACGGGTACCCTTCCTTTTCCACGTGCTTCTTCTGGTTTGAATTGATAGCTTATTTTTCTTTGATCTGATAAGCGCAGTTTTGTTTGTTAAAGGTGTTTACGTCACTCTAAGCTGAAAATGCGTTACTGTACTGTGTCATGCATTGTTCGTCGCATTCTGATAGTGCATGTTTACGGCCTGTCGCCGCTCGCGGCATGGCTTGCTTTTGTGCGCGCTACCGCCGCCCCCCCCCCCCCCCCCCCCTTTCTCTTTTTTTCTTTTTTTTTTAATAGGAATCGTCTCATTAGCGAAACAATGGCAAGAAACTGCTATTTGTTGTTACTTACACTGCTGCTTTCTTTGATAATGATCAACAAGAACCAAATAATAGACTGCGTACGATAGAAGATGTTCAGAACGAGAGTTTAGCGAAAATTTTTCTCCATTTGAAAATCTTTGCAGGCGCCTCTTTAGTACATTACATTCTACACAGAAATTAGTCATCTTAGATTTAAAAATCTAGTCAATTACCATGCTTCATTTCTGACTGTATCACTATTAAGCATAAGAATAATGTGAATATAAACATGACATGATATTTATATTCTTCCGCGTTTGCTGTTGTCTCACTCTAGTTTCGTAGTTTATTACGCAGACCGGATTTAAATAAGATAGCAGCAAACATGAAACAACACATGGCAAAATGTTTATATGCGTATTATTCTTATGGTGACGAGAATACTGCATGTGATTCACAATTTATAAAAGTTCCTATTATAGCAACCATCTCTTCCACAGATAGGAAAAAAATCAGAACGTAGAGTTGGCCATATTGACAAACATCCCAAACAGTCTTGCCAGTCGGATTTTCGTAGTACATTGAAAATAGCTCGTCTTCCACCTTTTTTTTAAAATTTATTTACTGACGCAGACGTTTTGGCGCTAGTATTTATCTTTGTGCCTACAAAACATGCCTGTGTAGCGCTACATATATTCGATGGCAGAAGTAAGTTGTGGCGGCACCCACCAACTTTTTTCAGAATTTCCGCTGGCTTTGCACTCGATTCTAAGCTGCAGGTGGTTTTTTGGATTACAAAAACCGGAAAAAAAGTGCGGCTTAGATTCGAGTAAATACGGTATTGGGTACACAAATGGTCCCTACCCAAGGCTATTCAAAACACTTGGCTCTACCTTTCTATCACCAACAGAACCCGAGGTATGAGCCCTGGAAACATCTTGTTTTATACACAGTGATTTGGAACACAATAGGTAGCATGTGCATTCACATGCGTACCAATACCACCTCTGCTGTAATTTCTGCACAGTTTTTCGTGGGGACATGACCACTGATCAGCTGTCCACCTGAATTAATGACCACTGCCAAATTGTGACT
The DNA here is from genome assembly GCF_021461395.2 of Schistocerca americana. NCBI lineage: Eukaryota > Metazoa > Arthropoda > Insecta > Orthoptera > Acrididae > Schistocerca > Schistocerca americana. Next base: position 92,693,961 of record NC_060130.1, read on the forward strand.
AAAAGTAGAGTTTACCACCCAGTGCTAGAACATGTTGCTGAACAAAACATGCTCAATTTCAGCTGTTGCTTCACAACCCATGCCACCTGGATTCCAATCACCGACATAAGCTCCTCTACATTATTTTGATAGTAATTGTCTTTGCAACATGTTACTTTATCTTTTAATACTCCTTGTCCCCATCTCATTTAGCTCCTGTCCCAAATTCATCTCCACCTGTTGTCCACGACCCTCACTTCACTGATCCTGCACTCTCACCCTTTTCGCCAATCTCTCCTGTCTTCTATTTCTGCCTCTCAATCCATTCCTTGTCATTGGCCTCTGAACACAACTCTCCCTGCCTGCAATCCAGTAGGCTTTAACCATTTACATTATTTTTATAAAGTAATGCACTTCAAATACAGTGGGAACATTTTTGGATTGGAATTTCTTTTTGTATCAGCATGATCATGCTCCTGTCAACACTGTAAGAACCACAGCATAATAGTTCAAAGGAAATCAAGCAGGTCTGCTGAACTGCCTAGCTCGAAGTCTCCACATTAACCGCTTCTGCAGTTTTGCAGTGAATTGAAGTATCAAAAATGTGTCACATCAATTACTCCATAAACTTGGCAGTAACTATTTACACAATTTCAAAAAATATCGACACAACAAATTTCGCCTCCTGTGTTAAGTCTGCACTACAGATCCTACAAACTACTAGTAGCAAAGCTTCTGTCTTTGTAACCTCTGTGCATCCAGCCATCCTAAACCATAAGAAAATTGGTAGAATTTTTTTAAACACATTTTTAATTTACCTCAGTTACTCGTTTCATTATTCAAATCAGGAGATTTAAATGCATAAGTGTAACACTTTGGATCTCAGAAGGCAATTTTGTGTAATACAGTTCCATTTTCTACATGTTAGTGTTGACATAAAAGTAATTTGGCTAGGTGAGTTGATTAATTTAAAAAGGCTGGAGAAAGTTTGCTACTAATAGGCTTTCATGAAATTTCTTTAAATTCTTTAATACATGGGTTTGTTGCCAAAATAGGAATGAGATACAACAGGGTATTTGTGGAAAACATCTTACCTGGCAACTTATTTATATCAAGGCTCAGCTGTCGTTTCTCATCATATGACATTGGTTTGGCATTATCTTCATCCTCCGAGTCAAAACCCAAGTTTGGTGGCGGCATACTGCTACTTCCTTTCTTCTTGCTTCCTCCTGAACGTGAGCTAGTTTTAGGCCGCTTCTGACTACCTGACTTTCCCATCCCACGAGAACTTTTTTTATTTGCCTTAGATGAGGTAGGTGCACCAATCATCACACCAGAGTTTGCACTAAACCCACTTCTGGTTACACTATGAGGCAACTCTGCTCCAAGTCTATCACCGGTTCCTAACACAGAAACATTAGCACCAGCACTTACAGCATCACTTGCAGATACTGTCCTTGCATCCTTCAATGAAGATCCATGTTTTTCAGACTTCTTTTTTTTTCTCCGGTCTTTGTCATCCTTCTTTTTCTTATTGCGCTTCATGGAACTTTCTTCAACAAGCTTGCGCATTTGGTCTTGCATTGCTTTCAGCTGCAACGAACCATTAAGAAAGTTAGAAAGTGTAAAGTTTCTCATACAAGTAGAACGCATTTCTTACTAAGAAACAAGACATATGTATAGAATTCTTAACATTCCTGGAAGCTTTTATAGCTTGTTTGCAAAAGTTTGTGTATATTCACAATTGCTTGACAATTTTCAAACTACAAAAGCATAAACAATTTGCTATATTGCTAAGGGTTTTGTTCCCAGAAAAAAATCAAACTCTAAAGAAAGTGAAATCTTGTATAAAGACTAATTCAATTATTTAAAAATGTCTTTTAATCCTCTTTCTATAACATTTTCAATATCTAACAGAAATGCTGTGAATATCTGACATAATATGGAGAAAAGTACCACACAAGACAAACATCCATAACATTTTAAATAAAGACATTTTTTCGTGCCTATTCGGTTTTGTACATCAGTGCACCATCTGGATATCCAGGCACATTTGTCAATGCACACAACCTTGCCAATTGATATTATTATTATTATTATTATTATTATATTCTGCAGTTTGAATGTAGGCAGGAATTTTGCTAGGTGCTTCAGAGTGTATCTGCATGGGATAAGACCACTTTTGACAATCAGTATAGCTAGGCAGGCATGTGTGGTCAGAGTAAGTAAGATGGGTGGTGCAGTGGCTGCGAGAAAGAACTTGGGCTATCAGCCACAAGAGGAAACAAGATTTGGTTGCCACATATATCTTGTCATAGTAGCAAAATGTTTAATGATAGTTGTCTGTGTTAATACTAAATCTACCTTATTCATTTGAATAGCTCTTATAAAGGATGAATTTATAATGTACAATGTATATTTTAGTTGTGATAGTAAACCAACAGCAGTAAGTGTAATACTGTTTTATACAACAGTAGAAAAATATGGCTATGTTGCTTTATTTCAAGTAGTTGATATGAAAAGAAGGGATAGGTGATGTAAGGAATATCATACACATCACCTAGAAGGTGGCTCATCTGTCTTGTCAAATGAGAGGAATAGGGTGTCTTTGTACATACACTGAAGCGCCAAAGAAACTGGTGTAGGCATGCTTATTTAAATACGGAGATATGTAAACAGGCAGAATACAGTGCAGCAGTTAGCAACGCCTGTATAAAGCAAGTGTCTGGCGTAGTAGTTAGATTGCTTACTGTCGCTACAATTACAGGTTATCAAGTTTGAATGTGATGTTATAGTCGGCACACGAGCAATGGGACACAGCATCTCCGAGGTAGCGATGAAGTGGGGATTTTCCTGTACGATTGTTTCACAAGTGTGCCGTGAATATCAGAAATCTGGTAAAACATCAAATCTCTGACATCGCTGTGGCCAGAAAAAGATATGGCAAGAACAGGACCAACAACGACCGAAGAGAATCGTACAATGTGACAGAAGTGCAACTGTTCCGCAAATTGCTGCAGATTTCAATGCTGGGCCATCAACAAGTGTTAATGTGCAAACTATTCAATGAAACATCATCAATGTGGGCTTTCGGAACTGAAGCCCCACTCGTGTACCCTTGATGACTGCACGACACGAAGCTTTACGCCTCGCCTGGACCCAACAACGCTGATATTGAACTGATGATGACTGGGAACATGTTGCCTCATCAGACACGTCTCATTTCAAATTGTATCAAGCAGATGGAAGTGTACAGGTCTGGAGACAACCTCATGAATCCATGGACCCTGCATGTCAGCAGGGGACTGTTCAAGCTGGTGCAGCCTCTGTAATGGTGTGGGGCGTGTGCAGTTGGAGTGATAGGGGACCCCTGATGCATCTAAATACGACTCTGTCCAGTGACACATACATAAGCATTCTGTCTTATCACCTGCATCCATTCATGCCCATTGCGCACTTAGGCAATTCCAGTAGGACAATGTGATACCCTGTACATCCAGAATTATTACAGATTGGGTCAGAGAACACTCTTCTGAGTTTAAACACTTCCACTGGCCACCAAACTCCCCAGACATGAACATTATTGAGCACATCTGGGATGCCTTGCAATGTGCTGTTCAAAAAAGATCTCAATCCCTCATACTCTTAGAGATTTATGGACAGCCCTGCGGCATTCATGTTGTCAATGCCCTCCAGCACTACTTCAGACATTAGTCGAGTCCACGCCACGTCATGTTGCGGCTTGTCTGCGTGCTCAAGGAGGCACGACACAATATTAGGCAGGTGTACCCGTTTCTTTGGCTCTTCAGTATATAAAATAGTAAGTGCTTGAAGGGGTTGAATATGTACTACATGACTATATAAATGACTCAGCCTTGGTGAGCTTAACGTAACTGGTATAAAATCATTTTAAATTTGTGTATAAATGGTTTCATAATGCAACACAAGATTCTAAATTGTGTTGATATTGCGCTTTACAACAGTTTAGTTTGTGTTGTTAAGTTATAAATTTTGGTCTTTCTTGTTATAGATCTGATTATGGCTACAATAGGCGAAACCTGTAATGCTGAAAAATTATTAGTTGTGACCAAGGCTGTGTAAAATAAAAGTTGCAAATTTATCGCCTATTACACTGGAAAATTGCTGTTATTGTGCAGTATCAGCAATGCCGAACAATTATGTTTCCAGAATGAAATTTTCTCTCTGAAACATCCCCTAAGCTGTGGCTAAGCCATGTCTCCACAATATTCTTTCTTTCGGAAGCATTAGTTTTGCAATGTTCACTGTAGCGCTTCTGTGAAGTTTGGAAGGTAGGAGACGAGATACTGATGGAAGTAAAGCTATGAGGACGGGTCATGAGCCTTGCTTGGGTAGCTCAGTCAGTAGAGCACTTGCCCACAAAACGCAAAGGTCCAGAGTTCGTGTTTCGGTCCTTCACACAGTTTTAATCTGACAGAAAGTTTCAATTATGATGTTGCTATTTCTCTGTAGCATGGCTGGCTTGTCTAATAATATTTGTCCTACACCACACTTCCATTAGTCTGGCATTCAAGATTCGCAACACCCGTAACATGTCCATGTTCCTGGTACAACTCAATTTCTAAATTTTCACAGGAAATAAACCTTCCCTGCCCTATATTTTAAACACATTATAAATTGGGAAGACCACAAAGGCCAAACCAGATCTTCCAGAACTATTATTTCCACTAAATGTAAGTATTAAACATTTCTATATTCACTTATATGTTTTTCACTATTTATTACTGAAACATTCCATTGCAAAAATGCTACATGAAACATGTGATGCTGAAATAAGGGTTGAAGTGTCACAACTTTTGTTGGTAACACCACATATTCTTACTACTGACCAACTAAAGTTCTTCCGATTCATGAATTTAGTAACAGCTTACTGGTAACAAACTATGGTGGACTCCACTTGATGATAGTTGCCAGTCCAGTAGGCTTGACGTAAAAGATGTGACAGAAATGTTAGTCAGCATAAAACCACCGTTAGCTCTTGTAGTTAAGTTCGTATGTTCATAGATCTTTTGTTTCCATTTTCCATCTGTTTATTTGTCTCCCTGATATTTGTTGATTCCACATTATTTACCATGTGAAAGTTCCTAAGCTTGCATTTGTTGATGTATGGATAACTTTGACCACTAACATATAACATTTCAGCAAATTTATTCGATTGTGTGTGTTTGAATACTAATAAGAGTGTGTGGTCAGTGCCACAACAAACATAAAAAGTGACCAAGTGATGTAAATTTCAGGATACAAACAGAATGAAAGCGAAAATTTACAGAAGCACTCCACAAAGAATTTACATTTGACAATTTCATAAGTAAAATTGGAGACTCATCTTAAACCCAGAGGAAGTATTCATTTTTAAATACAATGTCTGAAATAAGGAGACATCAGCACACAGTGCACTTAGCACTGATGAAAAACCATTTAGCATTGATGAAAAGAATACGAATAATTCCTTAGTGATCCAGCAACAGACATGTTAATTTCGGGATGGATTTCAAAATAATTGGAGATCTATTATTCTTGCACAACTGTAAGAAAATTTAAAATGCTTGAAGCTGAATATTATAAAAAGGTACAATAATAATTTCAGTACCGACAAATATTAATGAATGCATCAAGAACTACGTTAAAAAATAGAAATGGCTGAAAAAATGCTTTTGGGGTGAGCCAATCTGCTGAAAGAGAACATTATCTGATGAGGTAAAATGTTCTTTCGGGTTGGATTCGAACCAGAGATCTACGGACATCATCTTACAAAATTCGACACTGAGCTACTGAATAACTGAGTTATAGTTGGGTAAAATGACAATTTTCACTAGGAGCTTAATTTTGTTGAATGACACTATCCTTCACTGCAGCAGTGGGAGAGCATATCTCAGAGGTAAGTGAATGTTTATCTCCTCACAATGCATCACACGTGTAACTAAGCTAGTCCACTCGTGTGTCGACATTGCGACAATTTGCCCTTACAGTGCACCAAATTTTACACATCATCTCACTCACTGGAACACCAAAAATAAGTTTTCAGGAGTTTTTATAGATGTATTTGTACCGTATGGTACTACACACCATTTGTAACAAATTTTCCATAGCATAAATTCCAAAACAAGACATATCTCTGACTGAACATTAAGACAGTAGGAGTAGTGAGCTAACCAGTGACGTCACAAGCATCACGACTCGAATGGAGGGTTTTAGCGGGCTTTAAAATTATTTGAATTTTCTTTCCTTTTTTTACAAAAGTATACTGGAATGAATGAGGAAAAAAGCATGCCAGGTGCATAAAATGACAAATTAATCATTTAAAACAATTTCCAGAAAACAGCTGAATACCTATTGCACAGTAGGTGTTATTAAATACTTTGCATCGTGTGTGTTGCTCATTGTTTTCTTTTTTTGCTTTGAAATGACTGAAAAGACTAATCCTCGTCAATCACAGAGTTTGATTACAGCCCTCACAACACCAGAAGGGATTGATGAGTCCTCTAACCCCATCTGTCAGATTTGTTTTCACAGAAAAACAGAATATGGGTGTACGTTGGCACCCTGCAGGAAAGAGGTGGGGCTCCTTTCACTGCTCCTCATCCCTCTGGTAGTCTTAATTCCAATTTGTTTACACTTTAGCTGACTGCCAGTTTACAGTGTCCATACTCTGCACTATAGTGACCAGAAAGGACAACCTGCCAAAGTCTTATTCTAATATGTGAGTATTTATTTTTGGTTCTACTTCAACGCTACCTCATCAGTTCTACCTCTAGCACTGTCAAATATGGGTCGCACACCTACAAATGTGCATGAAAGGTCAAAACCAATATTCTGCAGATCTTGTAATTATCAAGTTGAGTAGGAAAAGAAAAATAATATTGAGAAACATCTGTACTCTGTTCACATTCAGGACAATGCTGCTGCTTCTTCTCACCAGAAACACTTATACTTAAATAGAAGAAAAAGAAGAAAATAATTGACAACTGAAACAGTCAATTTCAATTTGTCTTCAGGCGCATTGTACAACAACTTTCTAAATTTGTACATCTAATCATTTAGGGCCGTGGGTGGAGGTTGGCAGTGTTTAGTTGTGAATTTTAGAGGAGCAAAGCAATCATATTTGTTACACAATTTAGTAATAACCATACACAGAATTTGAAAATGAACATTGCAAACAACCAAGCAGAAAAAAACATTACTTTGAACACACTCTTGATCACAAAACTAGCCAATTGAAATGATAATCCACAAAACTTCAATTACAGTATTGACCACAAAGATGATCAACATTATTTAAATTCATACGTGCTCTGTCCATCTGAAACAATGCTCTGCTAGCTTTGAAGATATTACAAGAAATGGTTACAGTGACTTCTTATGGGAATAGTGGGTCAATATCAATAGTATTACCTGTTCCTGAAGGAGTGCTAGCTTGCGAACACGCTCGGCATCAGAATCGTCTGAATCGGATGATGATCCACTGCTTGATTCACTTCCTGAAGTGGTCACAGACATCTTTTCATTCTTGCTCCCAGAAACTGGTTCTTCTGGTATTTTTGCATATCTGAGAACACACAGATTACTTTATTACTGTAGCAATATCCTAGAAATTAGTATCAATGACAAGGAAAGGGAAGTTATTTCCTGATAAAGATGAAAATACCACAAATGGAAGTATTAAAGTTCAAAAGCAAGGAACAAACACATGAGCAACAGTAGTAAATGACCTTAAATGTTATTAGTAACTGTACTTTTATGTCATTATCCTGTAACAATGTGAAACCCCCACAGCCTGGGTTGCAGATGGACAGTGTCTAAGAAACAACTATTTACATGTTTATCGATAATGTTACAAAAAATATCATGATAAAATTTCATCACCTGATACTTTTTAAATACTTATCCTAAAATTTTGACTGTGTTAAATTTTTCGAGAAGTGTAGAATTTACTGACGGGTTTTCAAAAGGTTCTATCTTTCGTTCTCTCTATTCATTTAATATAGTAACATGTTACAGCAAGCAAGGTACAAAGTTAGGGAACAACACCAGGCCGAAATACTCAGCCAAACTGACTAGATTCAGCTAGCACTGCCACAAAAATAGCTCTCAGGTTGGAAACAGACACCAAAACTATTTGCAACATTTTCATTCAATCCTGCTAACAGTATTTTATAAGAATATTTATTAATGACAAGGCAAATACAATGCGTATCTACCTTTACATAGTGAACACACCCGTGGCATGGAACTGACTGACTGTTGTACACAAATTACTCATAGTTGAGAGACTTCTCAACTCTGTTGATACTACTGATATAAATGTACCTCCTTTACAAATTCATCCTTGCTCAAAGATCTGGTGCTACATTGTTTTCTGACTGTACTTTACAAATATCTATCACACCACTGAAGTAACATACATTCACAAAATCCCCAAGGTACTGATTTTTTGTAATGTTACCATGTCTAGCAATGCTGACTGCCTCTAAGTTGTCTTCATACGTCTGAACAAACTCATCAAGACTTTACATCAAAAATATTTAAAATATTCAGAATTAGCTTAATCTTAGGACAGTTTCTGAGAATGCTGCATACTCAGAAAAAGTAGCAGATTGCATCACTTCCTGTTTCTCAGATTTCCAAAATATCTCTAATCAATGGGCCATTCGACAGTTGGCTCTTGAACTTCCAGGGATGGGGGGACAATGGATGAAACAAGCTCTCGTTTCTTGCATTAAGAACATGTTCCTTTCAACATTGAAACATCCCATTCAATCTTTGTACGGCATTCATTCAACACCCAGGCTATCCACTTGCTGCAGACCTAAGGTTAGTCTAACTCCTGTCAAATAATGTGTTGTATGATACTAAATCTGATGTCAAGGTCCTCTGCTAGCACACAAATGGTTATGTGCTGGTCCGCGCTAATTGCATCATCAACTGCCTGCTTGTTGTCCATGATGGATGAGGCCAGCCACCCAGAAACACTGCCTCCCACCCCCCGCACCTCTCAATGCACATTCTTTATTTTATGATGGATGTCTACCTGTATTCATCCTTCGACAGCCAAGAAAAGTATAGCAACATGTTGGGACGCATTTGGTACTAACGTCGCCACGGTTCTTGTCATTTACACCCCCCCCCCCCCCCCCCACCCCACCAGAAAGATGTGAATGCCACACTACTCCTATGCCTATATGTCAGTGCTTGTGTACCCACATTGGGTTCACACTATGTTGCATATACACAGCAACGATATCGTCAAATGGAAACCTCTTATAGACTTACAATCTATACGATCACCTGCCTAATCCACAGCCACAAAACAATGTAAGAGATCAATTATTTTCAGTCCTTCCATATGTTAGCTTCAAACCTTTTGTTTAATGCAATTATTTCGGTACTTGCAAAGCATACTTTAACTGAGCATTACTGTGACAATTTTAAAATCTACTCAAATAGTCTGCACTATAACTTATATTTGGCCGTATTGTTGAGTTAATATACAGGAGTGCACTCATGAAGGTCCTATTCTTAATATCATGATTTGCGTCTTGTTCTGTTTCTAATTTCATGGAACATGTAACTTAATACATAATTACAATATTAAATAGCAAAGCAGTACAGAAATTGTCAAGTATTGGAAAAATGGATGGGTGAAGTTCTTGTGCAGTGTACTCATTTATTAACTATTAGAAAAATATGTATTTGTCCTCCTCCATTCCTTAGCCTCATCAACAGGAAACATTGAGCCAGTTGACTTACTGATTAAAAATACCAAATACCGTCACACTAACAAAGATAATTTTATTGATACAAACTTTGTTCATGGAAGGCTTTTGACTGTGTTGACCACAAAATATCACTGCAGAAGTTGGACCATTATGGAGCAAGGGGAGTAGCTTACAATTGGTTCGCCTCTTACATCAAGAACAGAAAGCAGAAGGTAATTCTCCGCAATATTGAGAGTGGTAGTGATGTTCAGTCCCAATGGGGCACTGTCAAGTGGGGCGTTCCCCAAGGGTCGGTGCTGGGGCCACTGCTGTTTCTTATTTATGTAAATGATATGCCTTCTAGTATTACAGGTGATTCAAAAATATTTCTGTTTGCTGATGACACCAACTTGGTAGTGAAGGATCTTGTGTGTAATATTGAAACAGTATCAAATAATGTAGTTCATGAAATAAGTTCGTGGCTTGTGGAAAATAATTTGATGCTAAATCACAGTAAGACTCAGTTTTTACAGTTTCTAACTCACAATTCAACAAGAACCGATATTTTGATCAGACAGAATGGGCATATTATAAGCGAGACGGAACAGTTCAAGTTCCTAGGCGTTCGGATAGATAGTAAGCTGTTGTGGAAAGCTGATGTTCAGGATCTTGTTCAGAAACTAAATGCTGCTTTATTTACCATTAGAACAGTACCTGAAATAAGTGACAGTTCAACACAAAAAGTAGTCTACTTTCCATATTTTCATATGCTTATGTCGTATGGTATTTTTTGGGGTAATTCTTCTGATTCAAAAAGGATATTTTTGGCTCAAAAACAGGCTGTTCAAGCTATATGTGGTGTAAGTTCGAGAACATCTTGTCAACCCCTATTCAATAGTATGGGAATTCTGACATTGCCCTCACAGTATATATTTTCTTTAATGTCGTTTGTTGTTAGCAATATTAGCTTATTCCCAAGAGTTAGCAGTTTTCACTCAGTTAAGACAAGGCAGAAATCAAATCTGCATGTGGAATGCACTTCCTTGACGTGCAGAAAGGAGTGCAGTATTCTGCTGCATCCATTTTCAAATAGCTACCACAATAACTCAAAAATCTTAGCAGTAGCCCAAACACTTTTAAGCCTAAACTGAAGAGTTTCCTCATGGCTCACTCCTCCTATTCTGTCAAGGAGCTCCTGGAAGAGCTGAAAAATTAAGCAAATTCCATAGTTACATTGTTGATTTTCTTTATTTAAACTTACGACTTGTCGCCTGAATATGCTTCTTATATTTCATTTTATCAGTTTCTACTATCGTGTTATAATTTCATGTATTGACTCGTTACATGACCATAGAGACTTCTCCTTAATTTGGTCCCACGGAACAAAAAAATTGTTTCTGTGCATTTTATTCGTATTTTGTTATACTGGCATTTAACCCTTTCACTGCAGTGAATGTGTATACATGTCCTACTCTGTCATTCCCCAGGTGCTGTGGACACGTACACATGCGCTTCTCGTGTGCTATTCTGCATGCATAGTGAGCGGCCAACTTCTCACCAAGGTTGATGAATTACTTCCATATCTTGGTGAATAAAAAAGCTCCTAGTATTTATCGTACAATTTAAATGCCTCTGTGTGCTATCATTTGCTAAAAAAACATCATTTTGATATCTTGAATTGTTTATGAAATATGTCGTTGTTACGACCACATAATGCCCGATGCCTGGGATGGAAAGGGGCACATAGCATCCAACCATCCACTGGACGTAAAAATCAATATCTTGATAATGAAATGGGAACCGATCTGTTATCAATTTTAAATAAAATTTCTATATCTTACCTACATTTCTTATACTGTAGAGTATGATCTAAAATAAACCAGATGCACAGTTTACACAATGCATTTTTACCTCTGCAAACTCTCTAAAATTTCGTCCAATGTTTTACTTAATTTGAGGCAGTGCAGTAACTATGATGAATAATGAAAATAAATGCAGTTCTTTATTAAGCTAAGATAGGAGACTGTAAGATGTGGAAAAATCAAGTTTCTCCAGTTTCGAATTTGGTAGTTAAAAATACGCTTTTTCCTGGGTGAAGCACATTTTTTCTGCATTAAAGAGACAATCTGCAAAACCAATCAATCCTTTATATGGTAAAGGTTTCATACACTGGTATAAAACTTCGCAGCACTTTACAAAACGAATCCCAGCAAAAAACAACACTTTTGGAAAGATCTTTGATGGGTGGCAACTTGTGTGCTGCATACTTTCATGTTACAAAAGTATAACTACAAATTCCACAAAATACAGCATGGTATCTTCTCAATCACTGGAAATGAAATTGCCCTATGTGATTTGTCAGCTGGTCATAGCTCATGTCATATGATCTCACCAGCCATGGACAGCAGGGTCATTCCATGTCAAATTGACTAATTTCTGAACATTTTCATGCTCTAACATCACAAATTTCAATAAAATGTTTTGTGAACATTTGCACATGTCTCCAATAAACAGTGGTATAAAGTTTAACATTCATTGAAGTAAAGGTGGCTGAGGTATAATCACTTATAAGGCCAATCCATATGAAGTGGTCCAGTGATGGTTGCTTGACCATTTTTCAATATTTTAATGTTTTTATATGTGATTGCCCTAATTTGAGAAGTTCAAAACAGTTTTTTAAAATACTTTTTATCTTGCACCTTTACTGGATGGCAGCCATTTTTTTTTTTTTTTTTTTTTTTTTTGTAGACGTGACATTTTTCAGTCTGGAGACATTAGCGAAAATTTGAAAATCTCTGCACTGGGTTAAGTTACAACATTGCAATTGACATGATTGTTTTTAGAAAAGTGTCCTCTACAACATTGTCTGTTACACAAAATACCCTAAATTAAAAAATAACCAGTCACATTGACCAAAGTTTGGTAACCAAATTTTCAAAAATCCACTATTTAGGCCCAAAAATAACAAACAAGGGCTGATTCATGAGAGTATTTTTTTCCTACAGTTAGATGTCATACACTACTAGCCTCATATAAAGCAAGAACACTTACAAATGTTTCATTAATTTTTTATGAATTTTTGAAATTTGAAAATTTTCATTTTTTGTAAATTTTGGGGTTAGTTATCTCAGGCAGGACTGAATATAAAAATATGACTTTTGCACGGTTTGTATACCTATATGACAGCAACGTACTGTAAAAATTTGAACACTGATATCTGACTGAACGAAGATATGAATTTTCGAAAATGAGGAAATAATTCACATTACTCTACAACTGATCTTATGGCTGTTGCCTATTTAAAAGGTTTACTGTTTCATTGTAATAAAATTTAATTGTAACTTATATTTAGTTAACACTATCACCCAATATTCATTTAGTTTATTTATTTTTAATAATGCAATATTAAACAATAGGAGCTTTCACTTTTGTTCTATGGTAATAAAAATGCTCTTTTACGTTTAGGTTTATTGTCAATAAAGAAGTACATTATTGCTGGGTGTGGTATTGTTGTAATCAGTCTGTTCTGAAACCTCTGTTAGAGTGGTTGTACATACTTCGAGAGTGTAGAATGTGTTATGTGCTTTGTTCTGTGTGTAATATGTAATTACTTTTGAGAGATTAAATGGAATGCAATAACATGGATGAACAGTGCTCTGTTGGACAGACAGCAAATGAAGTGTGTCACAAAACAGTTTAAGGTTCAAGTTTCAAAAAACTTGAAAAATGTCAATGACTTTGATAAAGTTAGACAAACTGTTTAAATTCCAAGTAAGTTGTTCTGTAACATCGCTGTTTGAGTTAACATCAGTATGTGAGTATTATGAGAAGAAATATATTCTGAAGTACAATCACATTTTTTGGAAGAAATGTGCTGTGATTCACTTAAAGTTCATAAAAAACCTATTACTAAAGCTTTGAAGGAAATAAAACTTGAACATTTGTTCTTGTTATGTGAGAGTGAAACAACTTCCCAAGTGAAACGTAATGCGATTCCTGGAAATTCCCTGTGCCCAAATTGTTACTCAAAAATATTTGTTGTGAATCTAGAACCAGAATCGTTTAACATTGTTAATGACATTGATATTCCTAATGAGGAAGCTGTTAGCATATTGGATTTTGCTTGTTCTAAGTTAGACATATCTCCTGCTTCGAAAATAATAAAATTAAGTAGTAGAAAAAGAAAAACAGCTATTGAACATAAGGTACAACAAATTTCAGACAAAATTAGTAGAGACTTGGAATCATGCTTTAATAATACAGATACAAACATTATTTCTAAAGAAGAAGAAGAAAACCTACCACGTCAACATCTGACACTGAATATTTGAGATTAATAAACAAATTAAAAATTAAAGGTTCAGTGACATCTAAAGAAGAAAAAGTTAACATTTTAAGTTTGCTCCCTGGCTCATGGTCAAGAGATAAAATAATTCACAAATTCAACATTTCTCATCATTTGGTTAAACTAACACAAAAATTTGTGAAAGAGCAAGGCATTCTTCCAGTTTTAGGAAAGAAGAAAGGAGCAGGTATAAGTGCAGAAAAAATTAAAAAGATCCAACAGTTTTTGAAGATGATGAAAACAGTAGACTGCGCTCATATTGCAAAGATAACAAAAGAGTTGTTATAAATGGAGTTAAAGTAGCAAAGCAGAAATGACTAGAGTTGTCAAATTTAAATGAACTTTATGTAGTTTTCAAAAGTTATCATCCTTAATGCAAAATTGGAAGGTCAAAATTTTGTGACCTCTGCCCTGAGTGGTGAGTTTTGGCTGGATCCTCAGGGACACACTCCATGTGTGTTTGTTTATATCATCAAAATGTCAAACTGATGATTGCATGTGCAAAACTCAGAGATCTTAACTACAAAGAGTTACTAGATTTAATAGTCTGTGACACTAACAGTTATGACTGCATGATGAGTTTGTGTAATAAATGCCCTGGTAAGGAAACCGTTATTGAATTGTTTCACGAATATGATGAGGAAATGCCAGATAGTATTACCTTCAAACAGTGGGTCACAACTGACAGGGCAGAAATGGTAACAGTGGTTAAATCTCAGGAAGAGCACTTGGAATCTTTAATTGATAACTTACAAAAACTCAAAAGTCACCACTATGTTTCTAAAATCCAAAGTAAGTTTTCGAAGGACAAAAAAGCACAATTTCATGAAACTGAATGTATAGTGCTAGCTGATTTTGCAGAAAATTTTACATTTGTGAGTCAGGATGCAATACAAGAGTACCACTGCGTCAATGACCACGTAACAGTGAATCCATTTATTCTCTACTTTAAAAATGAGAAAGATGAAGTTTGCAGTTCTTCAATTTGCATTTTAAGCGACTACTTGGAGCACAACACTTTGGCGGTACATGTGTTTCAAAAGTATGCAATAAATCACATAAAAGAAAATTTTTCCCAAGGTTAAGAAGCTGGTATACTTTTCAGATGGAAGTGGTAGACAGTATAACAACAAAAAGAAATTTTCAAATTTGTGCAACAACAAAGTAGACTTTGGGTTGGAGGCAGAATGGCACTTTTATGCCTCTTGCCATGGTAAAAATGGATGTGATGGAGTAGGAGGTACAACAAAATGTGAAGCAAGTAAAGCCAGCCTACAAAGACCAACCACAGATCAAATTCTCACAGTACAGGTATGTCTTTTGCAAGGATAATATTAAAGGCATTACCTATTTTCTGATCAAGAAAGAAGAAGTGGTTCTGCAAATGAAAACAACACTTCAAACCAGATTTGAAAACTGTATAGCAATAAAATGAACAAGGCATTTCCACAAATTCCTTGGCATTGCAGAAAACTTAGTTCAATGCTATGTAACATCAGAAACCGAAATTTATGAGGATCATTGTGTCAGTACAATTACACCTCTGCCTTTAATGTTGAATGAAATAGTGGCATGTGTGTATGATGGACAGTGGTGGCTTGCAGAGGTTGAAAGAATAATTTTGGAAAACAATGATGTTTTTGTGCATTTTTACCACCATGCTGGCCCAAGAACATCATTCAAGAAATCTACTAGTGACAAAGTTTGGATACCAATGAAAAATGTTTTACGGAAACATTCAGTGCTTGAACTTACCACAGCAACTGGGAGGACTAATTCTATATCACAGAAGCAATCTGAAGAAATAAGTGTTCCTAACATTCACCACAAGGTTTAGGAACAGTCGCATCTCGAAGGATGTTAATTCAAAATATTTATTTTAAGTATGTCAAAATAATATAAATGTTAATTTCAGTGATGTTTCCACTTTTTGTATTATAATTCAATACCTTACTACAATAATAATTGATTATATCCCACCAACATCACACATTAACAGGCAACAGCCATAAGATCAGTTGTAGAGTAATGTGAATTATCTCCTCCTTTTCAAAAATTCATATCTTTGTTCAGTCAGATGTCAATGTTGAAATTTTTTCAGTACGTTGCTATCATATAGGTGTACAAACTGTGCAAAAATCATATTTTCATATTCAGTCCCGCCTGAGATAGCTAACCCCAAAATTTACAAAAAAATGAAAATTTTCAAATTTCAAAAAAAATAAAAAATTAAGGAAACATTTGTAAGTATTCTTGCTATATATGAGGCTAGTAGTGTATGATATCTAACTATAGGAAAAAAATATACTCTCATAAATCACTCCTTGTTTATTTTTGTGCCTAAAAATTGGACCTTTGAAAATTTGGAGGTCGTTTTTGAAGTGTTGGCAGAAGAGCCAACACTGTGTTGCTAGGACACGCCGAAATGCACGTGTTTAATTACACACTGACTGGCGTGAGGTCTGGAACAGTTAAGGGAATTAATAGTAGCAAATAAAGTACGTAGTTGATATAATACTTAACTTTAATCCACAATTGTAGAACATCTCTCGTTACTGTACATTCTTCAAAATATTAATTATCAAATGCTATGGCGCCTTGCTAGGTCGTAGCAAATGACGTAGCTGAAGGCTATGCTAACTATCATCTCGGCAAATGAGAGCGTAGTTGTCAGTGATCCATCTCTGGCTAACTCTGCTGTACAACTGGGAGAGAGTGCCAGGACGTCTCTCTAGGCCTGCCGTGTGGCGGCCCTCGGTCTGCAATCACTGACAGTGGCGACACGTGGGTCCGACTTATACTAGTGGAGCGCGGCCAATTTAAAGGCTACCACCTAGCAAGTGTGGTGTCTGGCGGTGACACCAGTTTTCACTGGTTATTTTTTAATTTACGGTATTTTTTTTGCAACAGACTATGTTGTAGAGGACACTTTTCTAAAAACAATCATGTCAACTGCAATGTTTTAACTTAACCCAGTGCACAGATATTCATATTTTTGCTTAAGTCTCTAAACCGAAACATTATCGCACACTTACAAATGAAAATGGTCGCCATTCAGTAAAGATGAAAGGTAATTTTAAAAAAAACTGTTTTGAAGTCCTCAATTATAGGGTAATCATATATAAAAAATTAAAATATTTAAAAACGGTCAAGCAACCAACTTAATTTGTATTGGGCCACTTCATTCAGATTGACCCTTATTTGACTTTGCCCATAGCGAGCATGAATTTCTGACAAATTTGAGCAGTTATATCTCTGGCTATATTTCAATCAAAGAAATGAAATTTGGCCCTCTTACACAACTTTGTGTGTTCTCTTAACAAAAATAACCAAAAGAATTTTACAAGTCATATTCCACCAGAAAATGTTAGACAAAAATCACCTGAAAAAATTTCAACGTCTGGCTTCTTATATCTCGGGGACAAAAGATATGACGAATGTGAACCTTGGCATGTAGAAACCTAATAATACAAGGTTCTCAAATATGAAGTATTAATTTATGTACCACTGTTCAATACTGAATAAGTGAAGTGCAAAATTAGAGATTCTGTAAAAAAATAAAAAATCCTGTGTTTTCAAACAGTTTTTCCAAAAAACTGTGTTTATAAAACTTTCCAGGCAGGGCTAGTTAGAAAGACCATTGTTTTAACTGCCAAAAAACGTGTATTTGACTATCAAACACTGGTTAACCATGCTAGGTAATATGAATCAAAGTTCGACGTGAAAATTGCGGCCTAGAAAAGATGTAAACTTCAAATTCTTATATCTCATACAGTAAATGCATGCTGAACATGTCAAAAATGTGGAATACAAAATTTCATTCCTCTACTATTTTCTAATAATCTACACATTCGTTGAAATAATAATGATTTTTGTAAAATGTTGAAAGTAAGGTATATTTTGCACTTCTTTTACAAATTACATTTTTCATTAACTTCAAAACCAGTCTCATTCAAAACAATGTGTTTTAAGTCCTTGGGTTCACGTGCGAATGTTCACATAAAATTTCAACGAAATCTGATCATCAAGCGGGAAGGCCTAGGTGAGTTGACATGGAATGACCCAGGCCATATTCAGAGCATAGAGCAAGTGATGTAGTTGGCTAATAGCAGCACCACAACAGTAGCACAAGCACACAAATACGAAAAGTGAGTGTTGTGAATTAATATACAACTTTTTTTTTTACAGTGCTTCAATTTCAGCAGCTGAATATTTATGACAAGTACAATCAAATTTTCACTGCTGTTCACCGAACATTTTGTGGGTTACCTGGCTGAATACATGTTCTGTTGACAACTGACTTTTCCATAGAAAAGACAGTTACATGTGAAATTGCTCAAGAACTCACCTCATATTTCTAAGAATATTTATACTTTTTGCCATCATTATCATATGATTTGTAATCTATGAAAGAACTAAAATAAATATCAAAAAGTAAGCTCGAAAGTTGGTCTTTTTTTAGCATGTGTTGCCCTTCAAGATATATCAAACACTAGTATGCAAGTAAAATTTCAAATAATCGCATAAATGGCTGGTCTTCTGGGGATGAAAGTTTTCGAGTGGCTTGTCCTCAAAGTGTTAATTTTAATGAGATCCAAACGCTCCTCCACGATTTAAGAATTTTATCACAAATTCTCACAAATAACATAACTCATCTGGTGTAAAACAAAATTCACTTTGAAGGTAACGCTTTTCAAACCATTATTTCCAATATTTTCCTGTCGACAGTTGTGACATTATGCTCATTAAAAGCAGTTTTTGTTACAAAGTATTGCATAATCTTCATCCTAAAGCCTTTGACACATTTTGCTGTCAGCAGACGCTTGTGTGTGCACAATGTTTTTTCTGTTGTAAACGGCACATTTTCTTTGCAGATAAAATTTTAGCCACAACAAAGCTGTATGCTCAGTACAAGATGCAGAGAGCACATCTGTAACATAACATTTATATCAGATGCTGCAAAAGTACACTAATGCACTTTGGCGTTCTCTCTAAACAGATAATGACCAGATTATCAACCACCAATGAATGTATAAACAATAGATATATTTCCCTGCACCTAGAAATGCCATGGGAACTTAAAACAGTGCACTTATAATTCCTAGGAACAAAATTTTTGAACTTTCATAATAAAATACTGGTTAGCTCTGTTAAACAAGTATCTTACTGAACCAGTGAAAATTAGTATTATGGTAACTCACCTCATTTCAAACACATCTTGCAGCTTTTTTGCCATTGTTACAACATCGTGATCAGGAGGATTGTACTTGTAACAATTTGTGAATATTAATCTTACATCAGCAGCAAATTCTGCAGCAGTTTTGTATTCCCGATTATCCATTTTTTGCTATATGGAAGGAAAAAATTATCAAATACAAAAACTGTATTATGTATCATGTATAAATATAAGGAATCATGCATTCTAAAGAAATTTTCTTCAACAGAGAGGAAGGAATGAAAGAAACATCCAATTGATGTCTATGTCACTAAAGATGGGATACAAGCTTACACTGACATACAGAGTGAAACACATTCTTTTTTCAAGTGGGCTTGCCAGTGGTAATGCCACAAGCACAATTTACACTTACTGAATGATTACTTATGAAAACGTTGCTGCTTTTAACTGTTCCATCACAGCCCACTTTATTCATCTCAGCCATAATGTTAAACTGCCACAAATGAATAAAATTTAACACTTCTACCAAACTGACAAAAAACTCTACTGAACAGGAAAATAAGTTGAGCTTTGAGAAAATTTTCATCATATTAGAGATGTGACAATATAAGAATGCAGATCTAGTAATGTGTTAAGAGTAGTTTGTTTAAATGCGTGTTTTATGGGTGGATTATTTATTGTTGAGTAGCTCTCTGGATTACACATGAAACAGTTTTGCTAACATCTGTGGTCAATATTTCTGTGGTTTTACTGGCTAACCTCAGCACAAATAAAAAACTTGAAGAGAATGTATTGCTGGAGATATGATTATTGCACAAAAATTTGCATTGGACTGGCAACTAAACTTAACTTTAATAGAGCCTGACTCAGTTTTGACCTCAACGGAATATGTCTGTCAACTGCAATGAACATTCCCACACCTATGGTGTCTAATCCCCCCCCCCCCCTCCCTCCCACCCTCCCTCTTCTGGTAAATCATTTTGTGCTAAAGCTTTTTAGAATCATTCAAAGAAAGTCAACATTCAGTATCGTGGAAACACTCTTATCATTTAACATTAGTTGGAGGTCCTTTAACCTACCGAGAGTAGACTTTTATGTATCTGGATTCAGTGTAGGTTACCATATTTACTCGAATCTAAGCCGCACCCGAATCTAAGCCGCACCTGAAAAATGAGACTCGAAATCGAGGGAAAAAAAAAAATTTCCCGAATCTAAGCCGCACCTGAAATTTGAGACTCGAAATTCAAGGGGAGAGAAAAGTTTTAGGCCGCATCTCCAAATCGAAACAAAGTTGGTCCATTGTAATATGAGAGAGAATTTAGGTCGAATGAATGACGATACAGCTACAGTAGTTTGGGTCGAGTCGTAAGCTTAGCTGTTAAGCTTTACCAGGTAGCCATTGCTATGCGTCAGGCTCTCCGTCTGTATTTATACGGGTACCCTTCCTTTTTCACATGCTTCGTCTGGTTTGAAGTGATTGATTATTTTTCTTTGATCTGATAAGTGCCGTTTTCTTTGTTATAGGTGTTTACGTCACTCTAAGCTGAAAATGTATTACTGTACTGTGTCGTACATTGTTTGTTGCATTCTGATAGTGCGTGTTTACGGCCTGTCGCCGCTTGCAGCATGGCTTGCTTTTGTGCGTGCTACCGCCGCTTAAAAAAAGAGAGAGAGAGAGAGAGAGAGAGAGAGAGAGAGAGAGAGAGAGAGAGAGAGAATTGTCTCATAAGCGAAACAATGGCAAGAGACTGCTATTTGTTGTTACTTACACTGCTGCTTTCTTTGATATTGATCAACAAGAACGAAATAATAGACTGTGTATGATAGAAGATGTTCTGAACGAGAGTTTAGCGAAAACTTTTCTCTGTTTGAAAATGTTTGCAGACACCTCTTTAGTACATTACATTCTGCACAGAAATTAGAGTCATCTTAGATTTAAAAATCTAGTCAATTGCCGTGCTTCATTTCTGACTATCACTATTAGGCATAAGAATAATACGAATATAAACATGACATGCTATGTATATTCTTCCGCGTTTCCTGTTGTCTCACTCTAGTTTCGTAGTTTATTAGGCAGACAGGATTTAAATGAGATAGCAGCAAACACGAAACAATACACGGAAAAATGTTTATATTTGTATTATTCTTATGGTGAAGAGAATACTGCATGTAATTCACAATTCATAAAAGTTCCTATTAGCAACCATCTCTTCTCACAGGTACGAAAAAATTCAGAATGTAGAGTTGGCCATATTGACAAACATCCCAAGCAGTCTTGCCAGTCGGATTTTCGTAGTACATTGAAATGCTGCTCCATTTGAAGACGAACAATACGTAATTTGTATTTACTTCGTTGGATAATGTATGAAAATGCAGTGGTCAAAACTCAGGGCAGGGAAAAAAGCTCGTCTTCCACCTTTTTTTTTTTAAATTTATTTACTGATGCAGATGTTTTGGTGCCAATATTTATCTTTGTGCCTACAAAGCATGCCTGTGTAGCACTACATATATTCGACGGCAGAAGTCAGTTGTGGCGGCACCCACCAACATTTTTTGAACTTCCGCTTGCTTTGCACTCGATTCTAAGCCGCAGGTGGTTTTTTGGATTACAAAAACTGGAAAAAAAAGTGCGGCTTAGATTCGAGTAAATACGGTACATGAACAGCCAGTCTCGTGAAGCTAGTTCTGAACATGTTTGCCGAAAACTGTCTTGAGCAGCTAGTTTGAAAAAACATGTGCAAAGTAAATGTTTTAGACATTGTAATGTGAAACAGGCCTGACCTTATCAACAGTTTCCGTAAAAAGACAAGAATTAATGATTATCATGTCATCACAATGACGATGGTTACTAAAGTTAATAAACCCATCAAGAGGCTTGGAGAGTATTTATACTGGAAAGAGCAGATAAGCAGTTGTTAGTACCTTACTTAAGACAGTAAACTGATGTCATTTACTTCCAATATGATGGACATTGAGGAATTTATTGGCAAAGTTTAAGCTGATTGTAAATCATCGTCTGGAAAAGTATGTACCAGAAAGTGGATTAAGGATGAGAAAGGCCCACAGTGGTTTAATAACAATATTCGGAAAATGTTGAGAAAGCAGAGTTTGTTGCACAGTCAAGTTTAAAAAAGAACACAGAAATGTCGACAAGCAAAAGTTTGTAGAAATTTTTGTGCCTATAGAAAGATCAACCCCCAAAGCGTACAATTTCCACTGTCACACTTCAGTGAAAGATCTTGTGGAGAACTCAAGAAAATTCTGGTTCTATGTAAAATTACTAAGCAGTTGAAGTTTTCTATCCAGTAACTTGTCAACCAGTTTGGTGTGCTGATAGAGGACAGCAAAAGGAAAGCTGCTATCAGCAAAAGGAAATCTGAAGTTTTAAATACCTCATTTAAGAAATCATAAATGCAGGAAGACTGTACAAACAAACTGTTGTTTGACTGTCACACAGACTCCTATATTTAGGACATAGTAATAGGCATCCCTAGCGTAGAGGGGCAACTGAAAGAGAGTTGAAAACAAGTAAGTTGCCAGGTTTAGATGGAATCCCAATTCGGTTTTGTAGTGTCCTCTATGGCATTGGGACCTTACTTAGCTTGCATTTATCGCAAATCTGTTGCCCAGCGCATAGTCTCAAGCCACTGGATAAAAGTACAGGTGACTCCTGTATATAAGGGTAAAGGAACGGACCCAGCAAATATCCTTATCCTCACTTTGCTGCAGAATTCCTGAACATTTTCTCAGAGCGAATACAATAAATCTCCAAGCGAGACAGAACGCATCTGTCCACAAATCACCAAAGCTTTATACAGCATCAGTAATACGAAACTAAGGTTGCCCTTTTCTCACATGATATCCTGCAAACAATGGATGAAGGACAACAGACAAATTTCATATTCCCAAATTTTCAGAAAACGAGCATACAGAAGAGGTTCCCAGCTATGTGAGTTGCTCTCAGACTTCTTACGTAATAGAAACAAGTGTGTTGTACTCAACAGCAAGTGTTATATGAGGAGTGTCCAAAAGATGAGAGATACGACTGCTCTTGTTCTCTATATCCATAAATGATATGAGGGCCAGGGTGAGCAGCAATCTGTGGCTGTTTGCTGATGGCGTACAGGAAGGCGTCATTGTCAAGTGACTAGGACGATATCAGATTACATAAGATAAAATTTATAGTTTGTGTGATTAATGGTATCTTGGTCTTAAAAAAAAAAAAAAGTAAGTTAATGCAGATGAGTAGGAATAACAATCCTGTAATATTCCAAGTACAGCTTTAATAGTACGCTGCTATACACAGTTACGTTGACTAAACATCTAGGCTTAATGTTTTGAAGCAGTACTGCTTGAGTGTTTGGGATCTGCACAGGAAACAACTGATGGCTATCACTACCTCAATTCTTTCGACGATGAACATCTGAGATGAAACATTTTTGTGCCATAAACCTAGGTTGTGGATACCTTTTGAAAGGAATAACTTATTCCAAAAAACTGTGCTTCTTTGAGGCTGAAAAGAAGTTTATTTAAAACAGAGCATTCCTTGCACTGATGATAACAGTACATATGCTGGTATATTACATCCAGCAGGAATGTGTCCATTTTGGTTGCCCACATGTATAATTAAAATTACTCTGTGACTTGACATGTTAGTGAGTAGAGTGGTGTGGGCCAGCTGCCAGCCAATTGCAGTTCTTCCTTGAGTGCCGTGTGCTGACTGTGTTGCCTGATTTGTAGTTTTCATGCAGCGTCTTGGGAAGTGTGGCTGGCTGGATGCCAGAAACACTGTCCTCTTCCACTACAATCTGTCAATCACAAAGTAATTTTAATCGGATTATAGTAACTTACTTCTTGCCCACTTTCCTGTAAATAATGGTTCAATTTGCTACATTATTCTCACCTTCCTTCTTTCCTTTCTATATCCTATTTCTCAGGACTGCAGACCAATGTATCTTAAGTGTCAAAACCGATTCATTCAAAACTTTTGCTTCACTTAAAATCAGGGCACTACAAATATATACCAGTTCCAAATACTTGTGCACGGAATGCACAAAGTCGCTGCCTTGTCCATGGATTAGAATTCCTTTACCCACCCTTGACATCTTTGAAAGTGTTCTTTGATGAACACTTTTAATGGAGAACCCTAATTGAAGCAATGCCAACAAATGTTTCACAGCAAAGTGCTTAAAAACACAAACTCACAACAAAAGTTAGGGGAGGGGAGGGGAGGGGAGGGACTGGAGGGGAGGGACTGGAGGGAGGGGAGGGGAGGGGAGGGACTGGAGGGAGAGAAAAAAAGACAGAAAGGATAAGAAAAACTGAAGCCAATGATGCAAGGTTCCACTGATAATGTTGCAGAAGAAAGTGTTACACGTGCTGCAATGTTAGTTTCACATTGGGGAAGCTGTCTTTCCACTCATGTTACCAGCACAATGACATCATAGGGCCCAAATAGGGCTAAACATCAGAAGACTCAAGCCATTTTAATCAATCTGTAACAAGAGCTACATCAGCAGCTTATTACGATGGTGAAATAACTGTCAGATGAAAGACATCCAACACACTGAAGTAGGTATTGACTTCAATGTCAACTAAGAAAGGAGACAACTCTACTTCATTTACTGAAAAATTGTTTCATAGTAACAAAGCAGAGATTAATTTTCAGTTAATTGTGCATGACAGTGACAAATGGTCAGTTGAAAAAAAGGTGAGGGGGAGGGGGAGAGGTAGGGGGAGAGGGAGGAGGAAACTATGGGAATACTGGAGGGGGAAAAATTATTCATTATACATAAGAGAGATGATACATACAAGACTTTTGCCAGTAAAAAGACTGAAATTGAAACACTTCACTTTTTTGCAGGATGTGCATTTGTTTGAAAATTTGTGAAGGTTAAAAAACTGTGAATTTGGTTGGGAATAAAATCCAGACAATGTTTTTAATATGAACAGCACTCTTCCAATAGAGGCACACCCTGTTCAACAGTAGCACCTTGATTTGAACAGCTCTTTACTATCCATGGTCCTACTGAAAGAGGAATGCAGCCACTACACCTTGTATACTGACTGACAACTTCGGAAAAAAAGTTTAAAAATGAAGGCTTTTAAGTGGTCTGTGAAGTGGTTTTAGGATGCCCAGGTTGAGGACAACTGCCCATGAAAGATCATCTTTCAGATTTAAATAAAAAAGGAATATCAGCAGGGGGGCTGTCAGCTAATGTAGAAGACAACAAATGAAAAATCAACTGAGGCTTACTAAACGAACAATCCCATTACTCGCATGAAGTAATTTAGAGAAATTATAGAACACCTGATTTAGAGAAGCCATTCAAGAAGAGACAAAAATGATGGAAAATCCAGGATGAAATGTAACAATATTATGAAAAGAAAGGTTGCTATTCACAATATAGCGGAGATACTGAGTCACAATAGGCATAGAGTGATGTCAGTTGCCCGAGACGGCAGTCACGGGTGTGTGAGTTGCGTTTGTGCGTGTGCGTGTCACCTATTTCTGACGAAGGCCTTACTGGAAAAACGTTTTATTAGTGGCAGTCTTTTTGCTGTGCCTAACTGCAACTCAGCAGCATAGTGAGTAACAACTTTCCTTTACATAATATTGTTACAGACTATAATGCTGGACAGATATGGAATCAAATAGCACTCTCTCCATAACCAGTCATGTCTCATTACAGTTTCAGCTTCACATAGTTCGATCCACAGTTTAAGTCTTTATGAAACACACCACTTTCATCTGATCGAAGTTATTGGTTTGAAATTATCCCATTGATAGGATAACAAAAGATGTAGTGAAGTGGCTTAAATTTAATCTGCCTACTACTTATAATGAACGCAGCATCCATGCACAAATTTATGAAGACTATAGGCCAAGTACCTTCACTGTAAAATATAAAGTATTTGTGCGAATATAGGTTGCACTTTTTTCCCTAAATTCTGGCTTGAAAAATCATAGTGCAGCCTCCGATCATAAATAATTAATTTCAAAATGAGATGTACACGTGACTTGTGGGTTGAAATTAGTACCATTACAAGTTACTGCAGTTACTTTTGTAAACTATCAAAAATGTAAGAAGAATATAGCAGAAAACTTACACCTTTGTAACATAACATTTTATTTCGAGTTTTTTTAATGCATTTTCCATATCTTTGACTGCACTCCAAGAAGACATTAAGTTTACAGTGAATTAAGTCATAGATAACCGATTTACATACCCTCATCACTGAATTATTTACAAGAGGACAAATTAGAATCTAAAGAAGGCATCCAACTTAAATTCATGTGCCAGTTTCATGATCTTACCTGGCATACCAGAATTTCAGTCACTATTCTGACTAGTTTTTATTCTAATCATGTACGAACCTGCTACATACATCAAATATACTTGTTCAGATCATTCAAATTAAAGACTACAATAATTATAAAATATTTGTAATGCCAACTGTTGCCAAAGAAGATGGGTGTTATTCTCTTATTGTATACTGGTACTCACAAACAAAGTACGCTTTTTGCTAGTCTCGTGTTAGTCAAAGTTTTATCACAGTTTCTGGCAGCTGCTACTATACCTTGTTTGCAAATACAGAAGCTGTTCTTGAAAAAAGAAAAGCAAATCCGTTTTGCAAAACTGCATCAGCTTGTTTGTACCTACCAGCGCCCAAATCACTTCCTACCATCTCAGTATCACCAGAGTCTGATTCTTCACTTTCGCCAGACAATTCAGAATGTTACTCAGAGTCACTATCACAAAGATCATATTCGGTCCCATCAAGATTATCAGAAATTCCAGTTTTTTAAACTTTTCATGGCAATTTCTGAAAATATTAACTGCCAAGCAGCCAAAATGCAATGGCACACTTCTGATGAATGCAGATGTTGCAAACAGCCTCCTGGCATTGAAGCCGTTTTGTTAATGATGTAACTTTTTCACGCTACCTTTGAAAGGATGATTGATACACACATCCACAGCCTGCAACACACTTGTAATGAAGCCTGGAATAATCACTAGGTCACATAGTAGTCTTTTCAGTTTTTGTTTCACCAGCATGCCTACGAAAAGTATCCAACAGAAGCATTGATTTTGGGCGAAGAAGAGTTCCTGGCTGCTTATTCCACATTGCTGAAATCCAGTCCAGGACCAGTTCCTCTGTCATCCACCCACCATCACGAGCTCTTACAGTAACACCAGCTGGGAAGCTTTCTCCCTTGGGGAGGATTTTCTGATTAAAAACCACATATGATGTCAATTTCTGTTCATGTGCTCAATATCACTGTACATCGCTGCTTTTCAGCACTACATGTACATATCTGCACACTATGTTCCCCTATATTATTTACTGTAGTACTGTTCAGCATATCAAAATGAGACCCGTGTTTGGCCTGCAGTCCCTATTTGGGAAAACAGATAATTTTTGCATCGAAGTTGGATCACATAACACTGAAAAGACATTAAAAACTCTTTCCTAAGCTTGAGGCAGTTTTTGCACAATTGCAGTTCTGTGATGGATAGATAGATTATTAGCCAAACCCATCCATAATAAACTTTTAAATTCCACTGGCAAAATGTTTCTTTAACATGCTAATTTCCAGCCTTCAGTTCAAATCATTCAAGCTGTAACGGCATGCTCACGTTTCCTGTTTAGACCTACAAAATCAAGAAAGTCTTTTTCTACATCTGGATATCTGGACTTTTGCTTTTGAAATGATCTCAAACTTTTCAAGCTCTTCACTTGCACACCACCGACAAACATGTTTTTCATCAAATCAAATCTGCAGCCATCTTCCCACTTTCTGTGATCCTTCGCATAGCCGATGACTTTAAATTTAAATTTTCACACAGTTGCTCACACACCAAATGCTAACTAGTCTCTCACCCTTAACTTTCAACTTCATTACACTGTCTTTTAATTTAGGCACGTCAGAAGACTTCCCAAAATGCAAAACTTGTACCATTACGCCCAAAGCACAAAGCACAATTTTGGTGCTCTGCACTGTTCAATTCTTATGTATGGCTGCCACGTAATTCAGTGTCTGCATAATGTCCCATTTGTTTACAATAAGTAAACAATTTGCATAGTGGCTGTTGGGGGCAGCAGGAGACATGCTTTGACCTCACATTTTGGCTGCCAAGGGAAAAGAAGCAGTGAGGGGATAACAATGTTGGCTGCTTGCCGCAGTCCCGGTGCCATACCCTTAACAATGTGACACAGTAATACTTCACATCTAGGGGCATGACAACCAACAAGCTGTCTGTCCGCATGAATGGCCACCGACAAACTGTGGCCAAAAAACAAGTGCACCACCCTGTAGCTGAACACGCTGCCAAACATGATACCCCTCATCTCAATGACTGCTTCACAGCCTGTGCCATATGGATCCTTCCCACCAACACCAGCTTTTCTGAATTGCACAGGTGGGAACTTTCCCTGCAATACATCCTACGTTCCCATAACCCTCCTGGCCCCAACCTTCGTTAGTCCATGTCCTCACCCATCCAGCCCCCTCCCTGTTCCCATTCCAGCACTACACAGCCGTCATTTCACCACCACACTCAGTCCTTTAATTTCTTTTATTTTTATTTCTCTCCTTTCCACCACTTACCCCCTCCCCCCTCCTCTCCTACCCTCCGTCTAAACTGCAACACTTAACTGTCCGCCACTCCCACCATACTATCCCTCCCACTGCCCGCCCCAACCTTCTCCCACCCCCACCCAGTCGCCACTCCCATCACGCACTGGTGCAGCTGCTCGCAGTGTAGTTTCAGCTCTCTGAGGCTGCAGGTGTGTGTGTGTGTGTGTGTGTGTGTGTGTGTGTGTGTGTGTGTCTACTGCTGACAAAGGCCTTAATGGCCGAAAGCTATGATTGTGTGAATCTTTTTATTGTGCCTATCGCGGCTCAGTATCTCCGCTATATGGTGAATACCAACTTTCCTTCTCTCGTATTGTTAAAAACCTTGTGATCTATACGTAGCAGACCATGAGCCCTACCAGAGTACCTAGTACCATATACGGACAAAAATTGTTTCATCTAGAAAAATGATCGGGTAAGTGGTGTTTGCATAACACCTTCTACAAAGATATGGTTCTGTATAAAGTAAAACCAATTCAACACACAAATAAACTGACTGGAAGTGTGATTATATGGCAATCTACTCATACCGTATAGCCTTCAAAAGTTTCAAATTTTATAGTAAACTTTTTAAATATATAACAAATACCTTTACAGTCCCAAGATCCATTGGTTTCTTGATTATGTCATGGTAATCATGGAGACCCAGTAATTCAGCATCAACAGGCTTGTAAAATGGCCATGCATAACCCTGTACAAACATCAGTCAGTATTAATTCAAGAGCAGACAGACTTCTACAACACGTGAATTTCTTCATTCTATTCGATCACGCAATTAAAAATATGGCGGTGCATCTTACAATCTGACATTTACTCATGGAAACTTTATATCAAAAAGGAGCTGACATCATTTTAAAAAGAGAGTACACACCATACTTTTAACTGGCACGTGTGATAACATAATATTCTTGGACTTGTCGAAGGCTTCTGACACTGTTGACTATCAAATAATACTGCTAAAAAAGGTAGAACCACTAGATGTAAGAGGAGTAGTGAACAAGTGGTTCCAGTCCTAGCTGAAAAACAGGATACATGAGGGATAGTCCACTCATCTGCTGTTTTTGTAAAACTACTAGGCAAGAAACACACAAATGTCCGTGTTCCTCAGGGTCATGTACTGGGTTCAATTCTGGTCTTAACATAGATTAATGACTTTTCAGATAGTACAAGACATGGAGAAAGATTTCTCTATGCTCACGACATCAATATCAGTCACTGATAAAACACCAGAGCGCCTATTATTGAAAGCAAATGAATCCCTCAAAAGATGTTTACAGTTGGGTAGTATACAAAAACTGACCTCAAACATTAAGAGAATGAACAGCACGCACTTCAACATTAAGAGGGAAAACAACTGTGTCACATTAGGTATAGATGACATACCTTTAGAAGATCCTATAACGAATATTGATTATCAACTGATGTGTAATGAGCGCACAAAGATACTGGCAAAAAGAATGTCATCAGCATGTTATGCTTTTAGGATTTTATCATCATTTTTAACAGCCAATGTCTTGTGGTAACATACTATTCTTAAACATTCCTGAGGGTGTTTTCATTCAATCATTACAACTACACGAAAAGTGTGGTCTTTTTCTTTTTTTTTTTCACCAGACATGTTTCATTTTATTGAGGTAGAGTACCATCACATGTCTGTAATTAAAGACATTTAAAATTTGATAAGTTTTTAAGATCGAAAAACAGTTCTTTAACAATTTGCTGGGTTTTACTTACAGTGATTTCTGATTGTTTTTTTACCAACATCACGAAATGTCATCTGCTGTCAGGTCTTTGGTGTCTTTCTTTATTAGACACAGACACTTGTAGTTTAATTTTTCGTTGCTCTGCACAACTATGCATTTCTTATGTTTTGCACAGTACACTTTTTCATACACCACTGTTTACTGTTTATTTTTATACTTCTAAGTGTGTATTGTGTTTTGTAGTGTTACTAACACACGATAATGCCTTTTTTGTTTTATACTTTTTTTATTTTTTCAATTAACTGTATGTGTGTTAATCTATTTAATTATGTTGTTGTGTATTTATATACTGTGTAAAAGTGCAAAATAGTGTGATGGAAGAAAAGGTGAGGAGTACGAAGTGAAATGAAACTGGTGGGGGGATGGGGGGGGGGGGGGGGGAGGTGTATGAAGGATAAAAAAGGTTCTTTTCTTTCTCCTATGATTTTTTTCAATTTTGTATGTAGTGTCTGGTTTTCAGTATTTATTCAGTCATTGATCAATTGTTTATTTTGTGTTAATTCTTTGTGTATGTGGAAATTTTCTGGGAAAGGAAGGTGGTTTCTGTCTTTACTGATTCTTATGATGTTCATGTCTCTTTCACTATTGCTTGGTCTGTGGTATTCCTGTTTTAGATTATCTACAAATGTTGAATGGTTTGTACCATATTTCAGTGCTCTGATGAATTCTTTACATCTTGTGTCAAATGTCCTGCCAGTCATTCCAATGTATATTTTTTTCACAATCTCTGCAACTTAGCTGATAGACAGATACCAGGTTGTTGGTAACTATCTGGTATTGATTTGTTTTGGGATGTGCTTTTGTATTGAGTTGTTTGTTTTGTAAGCAACATTTATGCTTTGTTTTTTGAATATGTTGCCTATTTAGCCAGCTAAAACTAATGTGTACAACAGTGCTAAAGATAACTTGGATGACAGAGTAGTAGATAACAAACAATGAAACAACACCTTGTTGAATTTTAATACATACTCATGGTTTACTGCTTTTTAAAGAAAGTCGTGTGCCAGTACCTGAAATACATGGTAGTAATGTCGTGCAGAGACAGTTTTTTTCAGGTGGGCAGAGGAGGAGACAATGGCAACACGTGGCATACTTCAATGTTGGTGGCCTACGAATTGGTTGTCCACACTGGAGTTATCACAAGGGGTATAGCTGCATGTTAATGTCCCAAAAGTCATCAACAAATGTCCTAAGCGTGTGTGGCGATGAGGAGTAAAACTATATTTTTATATTATCAGTTACCAGAATATGTTCGTGTATAAATTAAAAGGCACTGACCTCATGTTCGGGAGGACAGGTTTACTCTGTCCTGCCATCCTGTTTAGGATTTTCCATGGTCTTCCCCGATTACTACAGGCAAATGCCACGATGCACGATGGTTGGTTCACCAATGCCACAGCCTATAGACTATACTTAAGTAGTCTATATACCTATACTTTAAGCTACTGATCTTTATTGTATTACTGTGACAAGTCCTACACCACTGTGAGAGGATTCTTGGATGAAATAAATAAATAACATTGGTTAAGTGAAAAATGTGAAGCTATTCATTAGCGAAGGTTGTTTTAAATGTCACAATGCTTTCCCAGCCATTGCCATATTGGTGGTGGTATGCCCTTGCCTTCCACTGAAGCCTGAACCGACTAATCCAGTCAGTTACAGGTCAACCTACAATTTATAGCAGACTTCAAACCACAGTTCAACTTAGTATTTTTCATACACAAAAATCGTTGTCAAAGATGAAAGAAGTGATTATCATTGGTCATGGTTTCTGAAAAGTTTCTGCTTGCACGGAAAATGCTTTGAGATACACTACTTTACTACATATGAAGTGGATGTTAAAATTCTACTATGAGGAAAGTCATTTGGTCATGAAATCTTCATTGTCTTCCCACTTTTGGTGCAAATATCAACAAACTGTGCCACAACTTTTAGAGACAACTAAAAAAGTTTTCCCCTCAACATAAGATACTTGACCTCTCATACTCAATGAAAGGAAGTGTTTTCTTAATATAGGGAAACAGGAAAAATAATAAAAATCATGACTGGATTGTTCACCAGTTACATTCATGATATTCCACAGTTCCACAATAAAGTGTACAGAGGTACTACACTAATTAAAGAGAAATCCTAATAAAATGAACTTCCTGGCACCTGTCTGAAGACTCTTGCAATGCAAGTTCTGGCAACAATAGCATGTTTCTATTACTGAAGAGGAAAGGATGTGAGAAAACCAAAGTAAGAGAAAAACCGACACATCATACATGGTGTAACAGCATGTTGTTTTAAAAATTTGAGAGTCTGTAGAGGATGAAATTTTGAACATTTTCTTGTAAAAAACTAATAGCCGGAAATGTGAAATAAAGTTTCTACAGCACTATGCACTTTCTACACATTCAGTAGGCTAAATGTAACACTTGAATACTGTAGTTTGGAAAACATTTATTAACAGTAGAGTACAATCAAAGACTGTAAACCGAATATGTGGCTTCATTACTATAGGGTAAATATTCAATGTGATGAAAATTAATTTCATTACATAATGTGCAACAATGAATCATGTTTTGTTTTTGCAATGGAACATCCTCCAGAAGTTCAGGCAAGACCATGCATCATTCAAACAATCTAGTAAGACGTGTTTCAATAAGGTACTCTCCAAGAATTTCAGCCCAAATCTTCACTATGAATATTACCTGGTAACTTTTTGCATAGGTAATGTGTGGATTTTCAACAGCCCAGTGATGGATGTAAAAACATAATTTCACATTTCCGGCTATAGGATGCTTATATCACAAAGTTCAAAACATCATCCTCTATGATCTCCCAAATTTTTGGAGCTCCATTCTCTTATACACTGTGTATAGATCATCCCACTTCCACACCATTCTATACTGGTCACATTTTGTTATTTCAGCCTACATTTTTTGCACATTCACTTGGTTATTAAGTCAAATGCATTTTGAATTAACTCTTTATGTGACTGGTAAATATATACCATATTTACCCAGTTATGAGATGATGTTTTCTCCCAAATACATCATTCGAAAAATACAGGGTAGTCTTATATTCACAGATTGAACTATTGTCGCCGAGATCAACATTTTTACATTGTTTAATGGAGTATACAGGGGTCACTGGGGAAGCACTGGCTATTAAGGTCATATGCAGATTTATTTTGAACCAAGGGCAGGTCAAATGGGGGGGGGGGGGGGGGAGGCAAATGATACTCTCATTCGGACATGCTCGAGTTCGAACATTTCCCCAATATGGCGAAACATGTGACATTTGACTAGCATGGTGCTAGTGCAAGGAATACACGAAAAACTAGGAACTAGCCACTACGACAATCTATTGCTCTGCTTAAAATTTTACAGTTTGTGAAACACAGGAGGAAATAGCATTAAATTCTATCATCTTACAAACTCTTGTATTTCAGCAGGTTTGCAATTAAAGTTCTCATACATGTATTGACACCACATACAAATATTAATGCTACTTTATAAGTAAAGGTAATATTCAAAAGAAAAGGTTCCTAGAAAAGCATTACTTGATTCTGAACCCAGATCAGTATCTTATTTGGTTTTGAGATAATTAAATTATTTACTAAGTGGGTTGCAAATGATAAATTCGTTCATTGTTCATGTATTAGAACACTGGGCAAAAATTTACCAGCTTTTGGTCAGCGTTAGAACTTGATGATGGCGTTCAGATGAAACAAGAAGGAAAATTAATACAGAATGAAATGTATAACGAACAAAATAAATCACATTAAACTAACAGAATTTATTATCGCGAGAATAAGTAACAATGGGCGTAGTACCTTGTCAGTAAATCATGTGACAAGTAAAAGTTGGACTGAATCTTCATTGCTATCTTTTCTCTATGTATTAGTTGATGTTACACAAAACTTGGGCCCTACAAAGTATCGCAGCCTGTCTTTCACAGTTGATCAACAACAGCACTACAGAAGGGTTGGAGAGGGAACAGTGACACCAGCTTGACTTGAGGGCTACGATGAGTGCAGGGAGAGGAATAGTGAGTGGGCAGAAAACATCGTGTTACCAACCCTGGGAATGTATACCATTTTTATGAAAATTTACCACATCTGAACTGCAGTTTGCCTGGATCCATTTGTATTTGGAATTGAATTGACTTTAGAATTGGACAAATACTTTACAACAGTATTCATTTCTGCAGAAGGGAAAAGTCTAGATAAGGCCTATGGCACACTTGCGTGTTTTGTGCTGGAACGTTGCCAACGCCCACCTTGGAATATGACAGGACTGAAAGGGGATGTGTCAGCAGCTGGTTCTATGCAGCCAATGAGGGATCGGCAGGCAGACAATATGTTTGGAAGCAAGAGACATTGTAACATTCTCATGTCAGTATAGCAATGAAATTGCATGTGTATTCGTGGTGGTGG
Organism: Schistocerca americana; assembly: GCF_021461395.2. Lineage (NCBI taxonomy): Eukaryota > Metazoa > Arthropoda > Insecta > Orthoptera > Acrididae > Schistocerca > Schistocerca americana. The sequence continues at coordinate 92,729,021 of NC_060130.1, forward strand.
TGGTGGTGGTGGTGGTGGTGGTGGCAAGAGCTTTGTTCTCTGATACCACAGTAACCACAACCGCAGAAATGGCAACATATTCAGAAGAAATACCAAATATTCCTAACAATGAAGATATAAATTTCAAAGACGACTGGGTTAGTAAGCAAAAATGATAGAAAAGAGACTGGTCTACTAATTAATGTGAACTATTTCTTTATTATATTTCTCCTTGTATTATCAAAATGCAGACTGTCAATAAATGGCATAAGTTTAGAATATGTGTAATGTTAACTTTTTAGGCAGATGCTTAATGTCAATAAAATGTTCTGCAATTCTGATTAATCAGATTATGTTGAAATTAAATTTTTCAGATGGAGCCTCTTTAAAAAATGGGAGTCATCTTATGCTCAGGTAAACACAGTATATACCACTGGCCTTAAATGCTGTTTTGTTACTTTATTTACAACAATCAATCAATTTTACTGGTATTAATAAATTCATAGTAGTTTCTCTGATAAGTGTGTATACGATTACTGTGTTTCTACATTGATAGGCTTGAGATTTAAAGGAATACATGAGTAGTGGTATAAATATTTACCAATAGTCTTTGTGGCATTAGCCTTCAGAGCTGGCTTCAGATTCATCTACCAACTGTCACCTGTGCATGTTATCTTCTGATCTATTCTGCTGTAAGTATAAAATCAATAGGGAAGTCGTCTGTCAGCATACACTGCGGATTCGATTTTCTGGACCTCAGTTATATGGATTCGTAATTATCCAGATTGTCAACCATGAACATCTTTGTAGTCTAGTGCATGCGTGCAAGTACACGCCACACTGGTATTACCCAACCAAACCCTGTGCAGTCTTTGCCCCACGAGATTCATTATTCCTTGAGTCAGACAGCCCCCATTTCATTATTGTTTGAGTCAGACATGTTCCAATTGCTACGCCACTGTACCATGTCATGTCTGTGCTCAAAAACGTCAAAACTGGTGTTATTGTTTAAAATCACAAAAAAATATTACTGATTCAAAAAAAATGAGGAGGAGGAGGAGGAGGAGGAAGAACTAGGTGAAAGATAGCTGATGAGCATGGTGTACGTACTTTTGTGACAAGCAATAGTAAGAAGAAAACCAATTTAATTCTGAAGTAAAAATGCAAACTTGATAGTGAAGACATGAGTAAACATCAAAAAGTGATGATGAACGCGAAAAATGAACTCTTGAATGAAACTTTGTATTCTTGGTTTTTACAAAAGCGATCACCTAACATTATGTATTAACCATAGAAAGATAACCATACTTAATAATAGAAAAATCACTTTTCTTCATACATTCAGTCATTTGGATTTTTGATTATCTGGATGGCTTATGACAACAGCCTGGATAATAAAGTCTCCATTGTATTTACAGGTAGTTTTCTCCTGTGTCGCATACATAAGTAAATAGACTGTTGTGAATTCATAAATACCAGACATTATTTCTGCTGATTATTTCTGCAACATGACAAAAACAGTTTACATACACACTTGAATGTAATGGAGGTATTATACATTCATTTTCGGTTGTTTTTAGTGTACTGACATCCATGAACATTTCCTTTACATCTATAAGAGTGACATCACTGAGGAGGCTTAGTTAGATGGTAGATGAAATTCTGGCTGATTATGCAATGAACTGCTACAATGAGGTTACAGAAAAGCACACACAAGATTCTGAATTTAGAGGACACACTCATTCAGATGGCATAGCTACTATTTCTACAGTTTTGAACACTACTATGGAAACTGATGATAGTCTGGGTAACACAGTGTCAAGTGGACCAGTAGGTGAAATGTGTAGTGCAGGTGCATCAGATTGGGTAGTGCCTGTGCCTGAAGCAGCATTTCATTGGAGTTGTTAAACTGACTTTGATATTGAAGTGGTTGCAAATGAGAATTTTATGCATAGTCCAAAGTTGGTTGTGAACCCCACTTTTTTGGTAAATGTCTTCCTCCTGAGGGCATGTGTTTACTAAAAGAATTGACACTGATAATTTTCTGCAGATTTTTTCTCAAATTTACCAGAGGAACTACCATGTATAATTTTGTGCTCCTGATTCATTGGTATGAATATTTATCATTCCAACAATTCATAGTGGACTTGAAGATACAGAATAAATTGAGCAGATTTATCGATTACTAAGAGCCGAAAATGCAGCATTTACTTTTGGCAAATTTCACATCTATTTCTGGTGAAATTCACATACATATTGTTTGTATCTGTAAATGACTCTTCATACATATTTAAAAGATTGTCATGCTATGAGCCTGAAGACATTGTCCTAAAGCTTTGAAATAACTTTATGGTGATTGAATAGCTTCTAAACTTTTATGTTTGCTTTTGCAGAAACTTTCAAGAGGGTTTTTTTTTTCCAAAATGGTCATTGCTTGTTCTGTTTTTTTGGCTCTATTCAAGCTTCCCACTAATGGTTGTTCCTGTTAAAAAGCAGCAACATTTTCCCCACATGTGATCTGAGTGCTTATCTGGTTTAATGTGTTTCTTCATATTAATTTTTCCCAAACCAATTTGATTATTACAAAATCTAATTAAAAGATTAATTTCAACCTTTTGTGGGTATCTGTAGCTATCTCTCATACGAGAACACTACAGGTAGAACCGACGAAGTACTTAGCGTAGCAGTAGAGCCGAAAATAACTATTTGCTCATTAGGAGAAAAATTCTGGCTTGTTCAAAGTAAGCTGACAGGTTTTCTTTTTGGTTGCTATAGTGCAAAGTGCGGACACTATAAACTGGCAGTTAGCCACGAGTGTAAACAAACTAGAAGTATGAACACCACAGAGTGAGGAGTAGTGTGGGGAATTTAACCCTGCCACCCTCTTACAGGTCAGGCAGCCTATGTTGTGACTTGGCAAGACAGCCAAGTCACTATGAGAGGAAGCCGAAAGGCATGCACTTAAGCTCACGCAGGCTGGCGCGAGGTCTGGAACAGTTAAGGGAATTAATAGTAGCAAATAAAGTACGTTGTTGATGTAATACTTAACTTTAATCCATAAGTGGTGTACATTGGTCTGACGGTACAGGCATCACAAGTTAAATATCTATTGATAATGGCGCCTTGCTAGGTCGTAGCAAATGACGTAGCTGAAGGCTATGCTAACTATCGTCTCGGCAATTGAGAGCGTAATTGTCAGTGAACCATTGCTATTAACGTGGGCTGTACAACTGGGGCGAGTGCTAGTAAGTCTCTCTAGACCTGCCGTGTGGTGGCGCTCGGTCTGCAATCACTGACAGTGGCGACATGCGGGTCCGACGTGTACTAACGGACCGCGGCCGATTTAAAGGCTACCACCTAGCAAGTGTGGTGTCTGGCCTACACCCATGTTCCATTTTTCTGTGAAAGCTGACCTGACATACAGTCACATGAATCATCAATCCCGTCTCATTGTGTGAGGGTCATAATAGAACCCCATGATGGACAAGGATTAGTCTCTTCATTCAATCAAAAATAAGAAAAGAACGAACAACACACACAATGTAAGGTATTTGGTAACAGCAACCACACAATTGTTTGCCGAGATCAGCAGTGCCACAAACGAGGAAGTCCTGGTCCGACCTCTACCGTTATTTGACGCAACCACAGTTCAAAACACCAGCCACCTAAAATGGCCATGCTAAAATGTTGGTTGGTTGGTTTGTGGGGGTTGAAGGGACCTTACTACAAAGGCCATCTGTCCCTTTTTCCACGATCATGAAACACCCACAAGGAACAAAAACAAGCAACGGAGATGACAAGGGATGACACAGAACAAGAAAGAGAGAGAGAGAGAGAGAGAGAGAGAGAGAGAGAGAGAGAGAGAGAGAGAGAGAACAGAAAAAGAGGAATTAAAAACACACAGTGTTACAGAGGTTGGCTGACCATGGAAACAAAAAAAGGAAAAGTCAACCACCAAGTGACACACTAAAAAGCTCAATCTAAAACCGTAGGGCAAAGGCCAGACTCAACACAAAACCTCAGATCGAGCGATAAAAGCCCCCTGCGCAAATAAAACTCAAAGCTAAGCCTGCCATCGCAGTGTCATCCATTTAAAGTGCAGGGAGCGTATCAGGCAGCGCAAACTTCTGCCTGAGCACAGTTAAAAGCGGACAGTCCCACAAAATGTGGAGCACTGTCAAAGCTGAACCACAGTGACAGAGAGATGGGTCGTCACAGCACAATAAATAACAGTGCGTCATACAGGAGTGGCCAATGCGCAACCGGCAGAGTACAACAGAGCCCTTGCGAGAGGCCCTCAAAGAGGAGCACCAGACACCAGTAGTCTTCTTGCCGATCTGAAGTTTGTTGGGTGAAGGCAGGGTGCGCCATTCATCACCCCAGGTACCAAGGACCTTCTGCCACAAAACTGAACGGAGATCACACTCCGAAAGGCCACTCTCCAAAGCCAGTGTACCAACAGCCTGTTTGGCCAGTGTGTCAACACATTCATTACCTGGGATGCCGAAATGACCCAGGGTCCACATAAAAACCACAGAGCAGACGTAACGGGCAAGAGTATGGATGGACTCCTGGATAGCCATCACCAGACGAAAGCAAGGAAAACACTGGTTGATAGCTTGTAAACTGGTCAATAGCTTGTAAACCACTCAGAGAGTCACTAAAGATAATGAACGACTCACCTGAGCAGGAGTAGATATACTCTAGGGTACGAGAGATGGCGACCAGCTCGGCAGTGAAAACACTGCAGCCAGCCAGCAATGAGCGTTGTTCAGAATGATCCCCAAGAGTAAGAGCATAACCAACTCGACCAGCAGCCATCGAATCGTCATTATAGACCACGTCAGAGCCATGAAACGCGGCAAGGATGGAAAGAAAGTCGCGGAGGAGGGCCTCAGGAGGGACTGATTTCTTCGGGTCCTGTGCCAAATCCAGCCGAAGCCATGGGCGGGACACACATCACGGGGGTATATGTATATGGGCCCGGAAAAGAGCTGGGAGAGGGAAAAACTCAAGCCCAGAGAGAAGAGCCCAGATGCGAACCGCGATCGTAAACCCAGACCGGGGCTGCCGTTCTGAAAGATGGATGTCCAAGGTGAGGAACAGGAGATGGTAATTTGGATGCCCGGGCAAGCTATAAACATGTGCAGCATAAGTGGCCAGTAGTCGCCGGCGCCGGATCCGCAATGGAGGGACACCAGCCACCACAAGTGGGCTGTTTACAGGGCTTGTGGGGAAAGCTCCAGTTGTGAGTCGGATCCCGCAGTGAAGTATGGGGTCGAGCACCTGCAACACGGAAGGCGATCCGAACCATAAGCCAGGCTGTCATAATCAAGACGGGACTGAATCAACGCCTGATACAGTCATAGAAGGGTAGACCGATCGGCACCCCAGCTGGTGTGAGTCAAGCAACAAAGAGTGTTAAGATGGCGCCACAATGTTTTTCTAAGTTGCCGAATGGGAGCCAAGTCAACCGGGCATCAAAAAGCAAGCCCAAAAACCGATGCGCCTCCACCACGACAAGGGGTTTGCCGTCAAGATAAAGCCGTGGCTCAGGGTGAACAGTGCGATGCTGGCAGAAATGCATGACGCAGGTCTTGGCAGCCAAGAACTGGAAGCCGTGCATGACGGCCCAAGACCACGCCCTGTGGATAGCGCCCTGTAGCCGCCGTTCAGCAACCACAATGCCAATGGAGCTATAATACAGGCAAAAGACACCTGCATACAAAGAAGCCGATACGGACATTCCCACAGCCGCAGCTAGCCCATTGATAGCAACTAAAAAGAGGCAGACACTCAAGACAGAGTCTTATGGGACCCCATTCTCCTGGACTCGGGAGGAACTATGGGGGGAACCAATATGGACGCGAAAGGAACGAAGCAATAGAAAATTCTGAGTAAAAAGCAGGAGTGGGCCCCTAATACCCCACCCATGAAGCATGGTGAGGATGTGATGTTGCCACGTCGTATCGTACGCCTTTCGCATGTCAAAAACGATGGCAACCAGATGCTGACGGCAGGCAAATGCCGTGCAGATGGCAGACTCCAGGCAGAACAGATTATCGGTGGCAGAGCGGCCCTTACGGAACCCACCCTGGGACAGAGCTAGAAGGCCCCGAGACTCAAGTAGGCAACCCAACCTCCAGCTCACCATGCGTTCGAACAACTTGCACATAAAGTTGGCGAGGATAATGGGGCAGTAGCTGTCCACCTCCAGGAGGTTCCTTTCAGGCTTCATTAGGATGATAATGCTTTCCTGCCACTGAGAGGGGAACTCACCCTCAACCCAGATACGGTTGAAAAGGTTGAAGTGGTGTCGCTGGCATAGAGTCACCTAATCTTGCACCAATCCTGTGATGGGGAGGTATGGGTGCCAATGGTGGAGACATACAATTCCCAACATTCCTGCTTCCATTGGCGAGTTGAGGGGACCCGGAAGAACAGGGAATTGCAGATTCTGGGGCAGAAACCACCACATCAATGGCATCATGAGAAAGAGGCTCAAGAGTGGCAATGGAGACGATCTTGTCCGAGTCAGCCTTTTTCAAAGCCCATCTGGGGAGGCACTCAGGTGAGTGATGCTGGGGCAGTGACATAAAGATCGGAAAGTGGTCACTATCGCACAAGTCATCATGCACACTCCATTGGACAAACTGTAGAAGGCCAGGGCTGCAGACCAAAAGGTCAATGGCTCGGTAAGTGCCATGCACCACACTGAAATGTGTGGAGGCACCATTATTTAAAAGAGAAAGGTCGAGCTGTAGCAACATTAGCTCAACGACAGTGCCTCAGCCTACCAAAATGTCACCATTATACTAACTTGTAACTTTAGCTAGCAAACATACGCGTTATATTGTTCTAAGATACTAGATCCCGTGGCTACGTCCTATGATGTAGTACAACGTGTTTATCTTATGCAGACCATTCATCATCTCAATTGGCTAGGCACCAGAGCCTAGAGTGCACTGAAATGCTGTTACATTTGTGCACTTTTTATTTTGCAAACACATTCTTACCCACATCATCTTTCCAAATTGAGCTTCGCAAGATGACATGTAATACCAGTTACTAAAAAGTTGGTTCAAATTTCAATATTTATATGCAGAAAACAAGGCTATATCAAACTATATCTGATAAAAATAGGTCATCTGGTTACAATTCGCAATGAAATATTTTTTAGTAGATAATTTTGCATTTTGAGGCAAAATTCACATCTATATTCACATTTAAAGCTATACGAGAATTTTTATTGTCCCTACTGATTACTACTCCCAAAGAGTACATATCGACATGAATTTCATTGTTATGCTGGATACAACATTTTGTCACTTAATGGATTACAAAAAACCTTAAGATGGAAATACATTTCATGTCTGTTAACACAACAATCGTAGCACAGTAATTAAAATTTTGCAAAACACAGTCTACTATGCGATCTTAAAAATGTGACTCTGTGACCACTCCTTAAAAACTGCAAAGCTCCACGTCATTCCCTTCATAGTTCAAAGAAATTTATGGCTGACCACGAGATTGCATTGAAACTTCTAGGAGTAAATTTTGAGGAAAAAACTTGTAAATGATGATAATATTATTGCTTTAAAAATAGGTGAAATTTTGTATATATGTTACAATACGAAACTAACATTTTCGACACAACAAATGTATATACAAATTATTTCATGTGGAGGTAAATTGATACGTACCGAATGCTTCTTTGAAAAGAGCTCCTTCAATATCTCATTGCAAGCCTTCAGAGATTCATTTAATTTATCCTTCAGCTTTACCTAAAAATAACACAAAACCACATAGTTTATAACTAAGCCAGTACATTCCCTCCCCCCCCCCCCCCCCCACTCTAAACATTAATTATGAATGAAACACAGTACGAGTGCAGGCATTCAAAGAGGGGAATTTTCTGTTGGTACAACAGGTACAAATGGAGTTTCCCCCTAACAATAATGACTAAAACTAAATAGAAATCCACAAGTGTAAGAATACAACCTCTTGCAATTTTTGTAAAGTAATCACATAATTTCTTTCAAATGATGAAGTGACAAGCATACAAACAGTTGCATTTTTTACCACAGAAAAGGAAGGCATAACAATTCTTGATGCATTGGTCCCATTGCTGTGAACAGGTTTCTCATTTGATATCAGATGCACTTTACTACTTGCAATTTTGTAGTATCACACATACAGATAGTTTTACAAGCACCTTTTATCATCATTATTGATGCAAGTGTGGTACTGACAAATGTCTGTAAGTCCTGACTTACACTAACTGTTAACGTGAATTCTTAAGGTCTTGTATATAAGTGTGTGTGTGCTTTTTTTTTTTGCACTTATATGAAAACAATTATTTACAACCACAAATTGCATCAGGCCATTTTAATTAAAAATGGTTTTCTGTTCCAATATTTCCTATTATCATTGTTTATGAGATATATATAAGGTTGAAACAGTTCTGTCATGGGAACTTTGTTGTACTCCTTATTTTGGTACCCTTCCCCTGTTAGTGAGACTGTGAAGATACCTGTTTCGCAGTGTCACACCAATCATTACTGTGTACCTCTAAAGAAGTTGGTACAGTTGTATCCACACACTAACAAACTCACACCAAGGTATGATTACCATGCAACATAAGGAAACCAAGTCCTATATTATATGCCAGATACTGAGCATTTTTTTCCGATACTGACATCAATTATGTTGAATACACTAGCCTCCCGGCATGAACCATGGACCTTGCCGTTGGTGGGGAGGTTTGTGTGCCTCAACGATACAGATAGCCGTACCGTAGGTGCAACCACAACAGAGGGGTATCTGTTGAGAGGCCAGACAAATGTGTGTTTCCTGAAGAGGGGCAGCAGTCTTTTCAGTAGTTGCAGGGGCAACAGCCTGGATGATTGACTGATCTGGCCTTTTAACACTAACCAAAACGGCCATACTGTTGTGGTACTGCGAACGGCTGAAAGAAAAGAGGAAACTACAGCCGTCATTTTTCCTGAGGGCATGCACCTTTACTCTATGATTAAATGATGATGGCGTCCTCTTGGGTAAAATATTCCGGAGGTAAAATAGTCCCCCATTCGGATCTCCGGGCGGGGACTACTCAGGAGGACATTGTTATCAGGAGAAAGAAAACTGGCGTTCTACGGATCGGAGTGTGGAATGTCAGATCCCCTAATAGGGCAGGTAGGCTAGAAAATTTAAAACGGGAAATGGATAGGTTAAAGTTAGATATAGTGGGAATTAGTGAAGTTCGGTGGCAGGAGGAACAAGACTTTTGGTCAGGTGAATACAGGGTTATAAATACAAAATCAAATAGGGTAATGCAGGAGTAGCTTTAATAATGAATAGGAAAATAGGAGTGTGGGTAAGCTACTACCAACAGTATAGTGAACGCATTATTGTGGCCAAGATAGACACGATGCCCATGCCTACAACAGTAGTACAAGTTTATATGCCAACTAGCTCTGCAGATGATGAAGAAATTGATGAAATGTATGATGAGATAAAATAAATTATTCAGGTAGGGAAGGGAGACGAAAATTTAATAGTCATGGGTGACTGGAATTCGACAGTAGGAAAAGGAAGAGAAGGAAACGTAGTAGGTGAATATGGATTGGGGCTAAGAAATGAAAGAGGAAGCCACCTGGTAGAATTTTGCACAGAGCATAACTTAATCATAGCCAACACTTGGTTCAAGAATCATGAAAGAAGGTTGTATACATGGAAGAACCCTGAAGATACTAGAAGGCTTCAGATAGGTTATATAATGGTAAGACAGATTTAGGAACCAGGTTTTAAATTGTAAGACATTTCCAGGGGCAGATGTGGACTCTGACCACAATCTATTGGTTATGAACTGTAGATTAAAACTAAAGAAACTGCAAAAAGGTGGGAATTTAAGGAGATGGGACCTGGATAAACTGAAAGAGTAAAGAGTTTCAGGGAGAGCATAAGGGAACAATTTAAAGGAATGGGGGAAAGAAATACAGTAGAAGAAGAATGGGTAGCTTTGAGGGATGAAATAGTGAAGGCAGCAGAGGATCAAGTAGGTAAAAAGATGAGGGCTAGTAGAAATCCTTGGGTAACAGAAGAGATACTGAATTTAATTAATGAAAGGAGAAAATACAAAAATGCAGTAAATGAAGTGGGCAAAAATGAATACAAACGTCTAAAAAATGAGATCGACAGGAAGTGCGAAATGGCTAAGCACGGATGGCTAGAGGACAAATGTAAGGATGTAGAGGCTTATCTCACGAGGGGTAAGATAGATACTGCCTACAGGAAAATTGAAGAGACCTTTGGAGAAAAGAGAACCACTTGTATGATTATCAAGAGCTCAGATGGAAACGCAGTTCAAAGCAAAGAAGGGAAAGCAGAAAGGTGGAAGGAGTATATAGAGGGTCTATACAGGGGCGATGTTCTTGAGGACAATATTATAAAAAAGAAAGAGAATGTAGATGAAGATGAAATAGCAGGTATGATACTGCTTGAAGAGTTCGACAGAGTGCTGAAAGACCTAAGTCGAAACAAGGCCCCGGGATTAGACAGCATTCCATTAGAACTACTGACAGCCTTGGGAGAGCCAGCCTTACAAAACTCTACCATCTGGTGAGCAAGATGTATGAGACAGGCAAAATACCCTCAGAGTTCAAGAAGAATATAATAATTCCAATCCCAAAGAAAGCAGGTGTTGACGGATGTGAAAATTACCGAACTATCAGTTTAACAAGCCACGGCTGCAAAATACTAACATGAATTCTTTAAAGATGAATGGAAAAACTGGTAGAAGCCGACCTTGGGGAAGATCAGTTGGGATTCCGTAGAAATGTTGGAACATGCGAGGCAATACTGACCCTATGACTTATCTTAGAAGAAAGATTAAGGAAAGGCAAACCTACGTTTCTAGCATTTGTAGACTTAGAGAAAGCTTTTGACAATGTTGACTGGAATACTCTCTTTCAAATTCTACAGGTGGCATTGATAAAATATTGGTAGCGAAAGGCTATTTACAATTTGCACAGAGGGAAGCAGTGGTTGGGAAGGGAGTGAGACAGGGTTGTAGCCTCTCCCCGATGCTATTCAATCTGTATATTGAGCGAACAGTAAAGGAAACAAAAGAAAAATTCGGAGTTGGAATTAAAATCCATGGAGAAGAAATAAAAACTTTGAGGTTCGCCGATGACATTGTAATTCTGTCAGAGACAGCAAAGGACTTGGAATAGCAGTTGAACGGAATGGATAGTGTCTTGAAAGGCGGGTATAGGATGAACATCAACAAAAGCAAAACGAGGATAATGGAATGTAGTCAAATTAAGTCGGGTGATGCTGAGGGAATTAGATTAGGAAATGAGACACTTAAAGTAGTAAATGAGTTTTGCTATTTGGGGAGCAAAATAACTGATGATGGCCGAAGTAGAAAGGATATAAAATGTGTTGAAGTTGAGTGACTGTAGGATGATACAAGACAACTTTAACAAAATTTGTAGTTTGTGTGACAACTGGCAGCTAGCTTCAGGAAAGTGTGGTTCATCTGCAAACGAGACTGTATACAGAACAACTGTGCGACCCATTCTCAAGTATTGCTTGAGTGTTTGGTATCTGCACCAGGTCAGATTGAAGGAAGCAGTTCAGAGGTGAGCTGCTAGAATTGTTACCAGTATGTTCAAAGTTCGAAAAGCACACAAGTATTACGAAGATGCGTTGCAATCTAAAATGGGAATCCCTGGAGGCAAGGCAACATTCTTTTCGAGGAACATTAACAAGTAAATTTTCAGAATTGGTATTTGAATGCCTCTACTGCTGCCAATGTACATTTTTCGTAATGACTTCAAAGATAACAGAAATTAGGGCTCATATGGAGGCACATAGACAGTCTTTTTTCCTCGTTCTATTCGCAAGTGGAACAGGAAAGGAAATGACTACCATATTTACTCGAATCTATGCCGCACCTGAAAAATGAGATTCGAAATTAAGGAAAAAAAAATTTCCCGAATCTAAGCCGCACCTGAAATTTGAGACTCTAAATTCAAGGGGAGAGAAAAGTTTTAGGCCGCACATCCAAATCGAAACAGTGTTGGTCCATTGTAATACGAGACACAATTTAGGTCGAATGAATGACGATACAGCTACAGTAGTTTGGTTCAAGTCGTAAGCTTAGCAGTTAAGCTACACCAGGTAGCCACTGCTATGCGTCAGGCACTCCGTCCGTATTTATACGGGTACCCTTCCTTTTTCAGGTGCTTCGTATGGTTTGAACTGATTGCTTATTTTTCTTTGATACGGTAAGTGCCGTTCTCTTTGTTATAGGTGTTTACGTCACTCTAAGTTAAAAATGCATTACTGTACTGTGTCATGCATAGTTTGTCACATTCTGTGTTTACGGCATGTTGCCGCTCGCGACATGGCTTGCTTTTGTGCATGCTACCACCGCTTAAAAGGAGATGAATCGTCTCATTAGCGAAACAATGGCAAGAGACTGCTATTTGTTGTTACTTACACTGCTGCTTTCTTTGATAATAATCAACAAGAACCAAATAATAGAATGCGTATGATAGATGATGTTCTGAACGAGTGTTTAGCGAGAAATTGTAACCATTTATCGAAATCATAACAACTAAATAACTATCATACACTGCACCAACAAAACAACACAGTAGTATTCTTACTGTGGAGGGTAGTAATTACCTAGTTAATGACAAAGCCTAAAGAGAAAGCTCACAATGAAAATGTAACCCAGATCCTGAAATAAGCATACTAACTGGACTGCAGGGCCAAAAAACATAACACAGGATTTGATGTATGGAGCAGTGTTTGTAGGGATGGTGTTTGAGGTTTTGGATTAACCCTTGTTGAAAGAAAATGATGAAATGAGGCTCTAGTTAACTTTAGTCAAGTACTGGTGGTAAAACAAAGCTCAGACATTTCTGACGCTATCTATGCTGCTGATACTGAGTAACTGTTTTAAGGAGTCCAAACAATGAAGGTCATCAGTCTCCTGTTCACCTCCCAGGACAGAAGCTGTGTACTCAGTCTGTCTGCCTGTAAGTGTGAGAAAGTGTTCAAAATGTTTACATAGTATTTATCTTATGTATCTGAGGTAGAACATGGGAACCAACCTGGTATTCACCTAGTGGGATGTGAGAAACCAACAGTCACGTTGACCTGGGCAGGTCACCATTTCACAAATTTTTTCAAGTGTAGTTAAATATGAAAAACGTACATTTTGATGGCACCAAAAAAGCTTGCCAGAGCTATTAGAATGTACAATCTTAAAACCAGTATTGAAAATATCACAATAGGCTGTTATGTACGGCACGTATAACTGTAACTTACGAAGGTATGTCCTAAAATTTGCTCATTAAGTTAAGACCACTAGAAAGAACTTCTTACAATCTGTGTATCCTGAAAATCTGCTTTAAAAATGTTTACTGTACCTGTGATGTTATCCCAGTAGCTGAATGAGGGACCGTAGCTTGACTAAAGGGAACACCATCATCTTGTCGTTGAGGCTGCTATAAAATATGTTACATTAAACATGGACCTGCTCTCTCAGTATATAATTAAGTCAATGAACAGAATAAGAATCAATTAAGAAACTAAGCAACAATAGTTAAGTACAGAATGTAGTATTTTCTAACCTGGTAAACTGGCAAATCTTTCACAACCTTCCTGATTGTCCTTCCAGATTCTCTCCGTGTAGCAACTTTGGCAGACTTAGAATCAATTGAATTGTAAAGGGGCTCAAAGGAATCTGATGATGGTGTTGTTGTATCTGCCTTTCTTTTCACACCCTTCTTCATCTAAAAGTTACATAAAAAACCTTAAGAATCTCACTTCATTGAACATACATACCAGCATCACATTATAATAAATGCTTTTGTATTATTAACACCTTGAGTAATGCTGCAAACAGCAAAACCAGCATAAAATTCTGTAAATATGTAAGAGGTATTCAATGCAGGACAAAACAACAATACTGTACCTCTCTTATGACATATTACTAGCAGGTCAACAAAAATATTCATCCATTAAGGCAGCACACTAGTTCTTATAGCACACAGATTTATATACAGGGTGCTTCAAAGTCCATGGAACAAATACTGACGGTTCCAGGCAATGCTTCTCGCCCGTCTGTAATGGTTATGTCCCTGAGAAGCAGCAGGGCACAGGTTCTCACGGTATGTGCACGCCTTGTGGGTTGCCTATAAAAACAAGACATCTGCCACATGTGGAAGGGGGTAGGTCCAGCAAAATTAAAGGTCCCAATTAATTCTAAAATATCTTTCTCTACTTAGAGACACTGATTTTTAAGGTTTTCTTGTTTAAAATCAATCTTATTAATTTAGTGGGGTAGGTTGCATGCAGAACACCAGAAACTCTCAACGCACAAGAGCCAGCGAATACTAAGGTTGCCTAGGGTCACCACAATGCATCAGCGAACACTTTGCCTCTCACTAAAGTTGTTCTCAATGACATTAGTAATCACTATCCCTAGATGTTGGAGGCAAAGACTTTGAAACACCCTGTATACTTTCAGCCTGACACTCACAGATCAGGCATTAATATCTGGAAATTTTCTCTCCACGACATCCAAGAGCGTCTCAATGGACGACACACTCGAGACACTCTTATCTTCTGGCATGTGAAGGCCAAAGCTTCTTAAAAATAACTGCAGGGTATTTTAGTCTAAATCAACACTGGCATACACTCTACACAAAACAGAAAACAGCTGATATCCCTGCAGTTTCTATTTACAACTCAATGTTAAACAGTTATTGAGGTTATAGCTAATGTGGCTGGCACAAAAGTAGAGTCCTCACGGTCACAGCCGCTGCCTGCCGCCAGCAGGGCTGTGATTCGCCTGCCTCTCGGCTTTGTTGCCATGTAGGTACCGTTAGTGGTGTGGTAGATCAGAGCAGCTGAAAGCTCAGTGTAACTGTGCTATATGGAGTGTTCACGTCTGACCTCAGTGTCTTACTGTCTTTAGAAAGGTGCTTTGACATGCGTTTGGTGGTGAACGACACTGCAGGAGCAATGGCCTACTTGTAGTACTCCTCCAGTCGGTGTGCGTAAAGGGTGTAAAGACATTCGTGCATGAACAATCTAATATAATCATATCAAATGTACTCAAGTTTTTTACTGATCTGGCAGACAATGAAGACGTGAGGAATAACTTAAATTTTGCGCAAATTCATAAACTTACTGCCAAAGCATGTGGTGTCTCAAAGTCAAATGTAGGTCGTATTAGCAAATCTGTGTCATGTGAACAGAAATCAACCGACTTTGACGATTTTAACAACGAACTCGTGTGTAGAACTGTACTTGGATATAAGACAGAGTAGAGTATCCAACGGCTAAAGAAATACAGGTTGACCTCAGTGAAAAAATTAATTGCTCAGGCTCAGAGACCTCCACTCTTCATCTTTTTCAAGAAGTGTAATGATGGACGGAAATTCTTAATGGAACTCCGAGACACTGGGGCAGCAAGAGCAAAGTTTTTGCAGACAATGCACTTCTTGCATGCTGAAGACACCAGACCTATAGTGTACTTGTATGAAACTTGTGTTTCACAGAACCACACCAATAAGTATATATGGCATGACTCCAAAGGAAACGGCAGTTTGAAAGTGCCTACTGGTAGAAGTGACAGATTAATCATCACCCACACTGATTCATCAACTACAGGCTTCATACCAAAGTTCTTGCTAATCAGATTACCACTCAGAAATGAATGGAGAAGTTTTTAAGAACTGGTTTATTCGACTGTTGTCTGCACTGGAAGAAGGGTCAATTATTGTGATGGATAATGCCAGCTACCACACTATTCAGATAGAAAAGCTGCCACATTGAAATTGGCTCAAGGCACACATTATGGAGTGGTTAAAGAGAAAGAATGTTTCATTTTCAGTTGATGAAACGAAGGATGAACTCCTGTCTAAGGAAGATATCATAGGTGCCAAAAAGACTTATGAATTAGATCAATTGGCAAATGAAATGGGACATCAAGTGGTACGTCTAACACCGTATCACTGCCAGTATAATCCCATTGAATTGATATGGGCCCAAGTACAGCGAGAAGTAGTGAAAAGAAATATACTACTTTCAAACATGCTGATGTCGAGAAGCTAATGCACGAAGCTCTTGACAACGTTACTCAGCAGGACTGGCAGAGGTGCGTAAAACACACAGAAGCATTGCCAAGAAACTGATTTCTTGAACCACGGTTTAAGAGAGACCATAGTGGAAGTTATGATGATACACCTGGCTGAAACAAGCGACAGTAATCTGAAGACACGGAGTCAGAAGACCCTTCAGTTTAGCTAAGTGCCGTCTATGTAAAAAGCCAACTTGATTCAAATGTTTGTCTATTCATTTCAGTTATAGAGGGCATACTGCAGATGTTTTTCCCTTACAGTAGACGTCTGATAAATTTACCAGAAGTGGTGGCGTTTAGTTTACTCGACAGTAACTGTCAATTAAAATAAGATTATCAATTCTGCATTAATAAACAACCGTTTTTCCTAAAAACCTGTATCGAATGTCTTTACACTCGGATATAATCTTACTGCATTCGGTTTACTTCTACATTCGAAATTTAACTTTTTTTTTCATAGAATGATTTACTGGCTGTTTCGTAGGAAGGGTAATGCAGTTCATAAAATGACAAAACATTGTGGTGCTTCTGTATCGATTGTGTATATAAACAGAGCAGTAACATCACAACAGTCCCAGCACCTATTCTGATTCTCCAAGAAGAGCATAGAAAACTGTGATATTTGAAAACTTTTACAAAGAGCTAGAATGTTAAATTGTATTACTTTAGTATGACAGAAGATAGTAGCCGATGGCTAGAGAAATACAGGGTAATGTCAGTGATATAACTGATTATTCTGGCCAGTCACTTCAATGTACTGTCTTCTCCACCCACTTTGTTTTTAATTCAGAAACTGTAATGATGGACGAAATTTGTAACACAAGACAGGGACATTGCAGTAGTAAGAACGAGGTTTGCGTGTACCAAGCACGTATTGCGTTTCGAGTATAATAGGCTTACAGCAAATTTAGATAAAACTTGGGTTTCACAAAACCTTTCGAACAAATATTTTGCTAGACTTCAGTGAAAATGTGGGCTTCAAAATAACTACAATTACTTTTGCGTAGCGTATATTGGCGTTTTCAGTGATGGATGCAATGCCGAAGGATATGTATTAGCAGCCAGTAAAATATTTTTGGGAAGTAGGGAATATTCTCGGTCATATTAATGTGAGCTGTCCAAACAAAACTCTTGGTGATGGCCTATGACTTGCTCGCTGCTGTGCACGGAATAGTGCGGAAGTAATTTGCCTCTGTACGCGATACGAAACAATAACGTTGTCTGAAATGTTACAAAAAATAATTTTGTAGTTTTCTTAAGAACTTTCTCACGGGAAGTTTCTTCGCAGTCCTACAGAATGAAAATTAATCAGTGACGTACATTTTTTGCTACGCAGTCAGCACAGTTTCACACCTCAAACTTTGAGGAGCAGGTGATGTCGCTTTGATGTGCCTAATTTTGTGACAAGCCCTTTTCGGAACTTTATGTCTTTCTTGTGGGGAGAAACGATGTAGCTAAAAATGAAGTAAAAGATTTCGTGCTCTCCCTTAAACGGAGGTTGCATGAATTCCAGAACACGAATGTGATCATTTTTTCTGTACCACATTGTCACGATCTACATAATTGTTCCTGTGTAAACAAGGAAATAGAAAAAAATTAATAAAGCTGTGCAAGATATATGCAGGAAATTCAAAAATACAACATACATTGATATAAGCACACTAGGGAAACGATTTCATACATCACATGGTTTGCACATCAACAGACTAGAAAAAGCATATGTTAGTTGGAAGATCTTGGATATAGTTGATGCAAAATCAAACATGCAGCGAGCTATAAAGCCTGTTATACCTATGAAAGACAAAAGTGATGTATCTTTTGAATTTAACATGCAACATGATGAAACAGTGACGTATATGACGTATACCAAGAGCATTGATGAAAATGCTTTTTTAACGGAAGTAAATATTCCAGCGATTCCAACTTAGTCAGAAACAATATGTGCAACTCGGATTTGCTACATGCTGATGAGTGCTCAGTTGAGAATGAAAACAATGACAAAATATTAATATTACTGCAAGTCAATATTTGTTGTTTAAGAAATAAACTGTTAGAATTAGAACATTTTTGTAACATTAAGGATGTAGATGTGATGTGTGTGTCAGAACACTGGCTAACAGAAAATTAAGTTGACAGTTTTTTCCCTCAAGGATATGTTTTACCTAACAATGTGCATGAAAATCAGAAAAAATGGGGGTGCTGGAATTTATATCAAGCATGTCCAACAATTTTCAAAGTTAGATAACGCCACATTGTTCAAAAGTAAATGCCTAATGTAGCTGTATAAGACTGACTGAAGAAAACATTATAATTGTTAGCCTGTATAGGTCTCTAAATGGAGACATTCATTTTTTATTTTATTTTTTTTTTTTTAAACAGTTTGAACTAGTAGTTTTGAAGCTTTTTAAGTTTAAAACAAGATTGCTATTTGTGGTGATTTTAATATTGAAATGGGAAACTCAAGGCAACACGACTCCAGAACATTTTTTAATATATTAAGATCTTTAAACTTGCACTGCACGAACAAGTGTCCTACTTGTAATGATGCATGCCTAGACAATATTATTGTTAATTTGCATAGAGATGAATATGTGGTTAGCTTGGCTGATGGTCTTTTTGCAGATGGTGATCCATTGCTTTTAACACTTATAATAATAAACCATCTTATTTCAATGAATTTAATGTGGCACGGGTAAGAGGTCAGAGAGAGGAGCACTTAATGTCATTTACTAACAAGTTGAAGAACGCAAACTGGGACTCTGTTTATGAGTGTCATCCAGGAAAAACAGGAGTTGAAAATGATTTTGAAGCTTTTTAAAAAAAAAAAAAAAAAAATAAAAATAAAAAAAAAAAAAAAATATAGACATATGGTCCTCCTGTTCCCGATTAATAAAAGTTAGGTCCTCAGTTAAATGTAAAAATACAAAAATAAACTGGTATACAAAAGAACTGACTGAAATTAGAGAAAATATGCTCATACTGTATCGAACACATAATGGCAAGGACAATCAAGGGTCTGAACCTGTTGTTAAAAAAGAACAGTCCACCTAATAAGTAAGCCACAAAGCTTTATTTTTAACAAATGTTTAGAGAATGGAGTTTTTCCAGCTTTGCTAAAAATCTCTAAAATTATCCCCGTATTCAAAAAAGGTGATAAACAACTCCCCCAGAACTACCGAGCAATATCTATTGTGCCAACATTTTCAAAAATAACTGAATCACTCATGTACTTTCAATTAAGCAATTATGTTGAAATGCATGATCTGCTTTGCAACAATCAATATGGATTTAGACCAGGTAAAAATACCACTGCAGCTGTTCTGGAAATTGTTGATCACACTTGAACAGCTTTTGAAAATAAGAAGATGGTGTCACTTGTATTATGTGATGTAAGTAAAGCTTCTGATTGCATTCCTTTGAACATATTACTAACAAAACTGGAGTATTATGGTGTACAAAAATCTACATTAGCAATATTTTCTACCTATTTGACCAACAGAAGACAGTTTGTCTCAATTAGAAATAAGCATTCTCCCTTAATAGAAATTGGTACAGGTGTGCCACAGGGCTCTGTCCTTGGCCCCTTCTTTTTCATAGTCGCTATCAATGACCTGCCCCATTCTGTATCACAGTGTAATCTGCTATGCAGATGATAAAACTCTGCTTACTTCACACCATAACATCCCAACCCTTGATAATATCATACAAGAAACTCTTGACCCTGCATTAAATTGGTCCACAGCCAATAAACTTGTGTGTAATCCAGACAAAACCCAAAAGCTTATGTTATGATTATCTAAGAATACAGAAAATGAAAGTGTCAAGCTCCTAGGAATACATATTGATGCTAAACTAACTTGGGAAGAGCATATAAGCCAAATCTGCAAAAAAATCTCAAGAGTGACCTACCTCATGTGGAAACAGAGAGAGATGGTCAATAATAATTATCTCCTTATAGCCTATTTTGGACTCTTTCAATCACATATATCATATGGACTACTCATATGGGGACATTCACCTCGTATCAGTAACTTCTTGTAATGTGTAATGTTGGTCAAAAAAAATGGTTCAAATGGCTCTGAGCACTATGGGACTCAACTGCTGTGGTCATAAGTCCCCTAGAACTTAGAACTACTTAAACCTAACTAACCTAAGGACAGCACACAACACCCAGCCATCACGAGGCAGAGAAAATCCCTGACCCCGCCGGGAATCGAACCCGGGAACCCGGGCGTAATGTTGGTCCTGTAGAACACTGTCGTCCTCTTTTTATCAGGCTTAGGGTACGAACAGTGGTGAATCTGTTCATCTAAGAGGCTGCACTCTTTGTCAGGAATAGCATTAAAGAAGGTATTGGCAGGGAAACAATTCACAAACGTGATACTATGGCAAACATTGACATTCCAAGGCACAGACTAGCAATAACAGGAAATTCCCATAAAGCAAATGCCCTCAAAATTTTTAACAAATTTCCTCTTGCCACTCGATCCTTGCCTTTAAAAAAGTTCAAAATAAAATTATATGACTGGCTAACAAAAAACCATGTTATCATATAAAAGAGTTCTTGATATTGACATTGTTGATATTAATAATTAAGATTATAGCTGTATATAAGCTATTTAATTTTCACATATAATGTGATCAATATTTGTATCTTACTATCACTGTAAAAGCCTATTCTACTGTATGTGGTCAACAGCAATAAAGAATCTGAATTATGCCTGTGTTACTATTCAGTCCACTTAAACTGACCTTAATTTGACCATACTACTTCTTTGTTGTTTGTAATAGCTCACATACAAGCCACCATCAACAGATACAGTGAGACACTACAAAGTCATTATAAATAAAGCGAATTTTAGTCAAAACAGACTGTTATCAAAGCCCTTTTTGAATTAAAACTTAGTTTAGCAAACATTTACAACGATATATTTCAATGCTCCAATCTACTTTCTAAGTGTACCTTTGCAGGTTGTGAAGGAGGAATAACAGCTGACGGCTGATTCTCAGTCTGGCCAGTACTCTGAGGCTGAACATCCAACGATGTGACGACTGCTGACTGACCATGGTATGCACCAGCAGGAGCTGTCACCTTAAAATTGACGTGTCATTGAAATAGTAACTTCAGTCCTGGATAATAATATTTTCAAGTTGAAAATTTGATGAGTGAAGAATAGTATTCGAAAATTACATTAAATAATACTGCATATGAGGATAATATCAGCCCAAAAGCCAAGGAAAAGACGGAACTTCCATTAACATAAAACATGTGAATATAGGCTAAAATTTTAAGGTTCATTGTGCTTACGCTATTTTCCAAAATTTCATAGACTTTGGTTGAGAACACCATTCCTACTATGAATTTAGGACTGTGTGAAAGCAACATGCACTTATTATATCATCTTTCCCTGTTTGACTGCTGCTGACAAGTTTACTCGCCATGCTGCCTGTTGCTTCCTGGGTGCTACTGACGAGTATAGTTGCGGCCGCCGGTTTTCCCTTAGCACTTTTGATGAGTTTAGTCGCACCAATTTTCTGTCCCCTGAGCGATGATGACGAGTATAGACGCGACACTACCCAAGTGCTGGTGACAAGATAACTCACACAGCAGACTTCCTGCACCATGCCTCAGTAGCCTTTTGCAGTTCTGGCTGCTAGCTTGTTGTCCCATTCTCTGTCTGTTGTGAGCCTAGGCTTTGCACTACAGTTCACTGTTCATCAGAATTTACTTTAGTGCTCTTCGCGTCCTGCATTTTACAAAGAAAGTGGCAAGACGACGTGGGTGCACTGAGGAAGAAATCATGGAGATTCTTACGAGGAACGACAGTGAAAATGAACTACTTGATCTTGATGAAAGTGATAGCTACCACAGAATCGGAAAGCTGTAGTCATAAACTGTCCACATCAACAGGGGTGTCAATGCAGTCTCGTGTTTCAACAAGAGATGTTAGTAGTTCTGATTCTGAAGACTCAGAAAGTGATAGTGAAATGCCTACGAAGAAATCATGTTTCAGTTATTAATTTGACTGGAAATAAAATAATTTTCGACCAGTTAATCGCGCACTTCATGATACGCTATCAGGACGTGTGTCAAATAGTAAATGAGCCAAGCATTCTGTCAGTTTTGATGTTATTCTTTACAGAAGAACTGATGAAATATATTACTGCAGAAACAAATCAGTTTTATTTATTCACCAAGGAGAACACTCCAGAACCAGTGCATTCTCAAATATCAAAGTGGACAGATACTGGATTGAAAGAAATGTATTGTTTCATAGCTGTTTGTCTTCTGATGACTCATGTGAAAAAACAAACTTGGCGAGTACTGGACCAGACATGTTGTTCTAAATACTCCAATTGTTAGTGAACTGATGTCAAGAGACCACTTTTTGTTACTTATGAAAATATTACATTTCAGTGACAACTCTGCCAATACTGGAGGAGACAGATTATTAAAAATTAGGAACATTGTCGATAAAGTTCGTACAGCTTTCCATAGTGCATTTAATCCACATCAGAAACTCTGCATTGATGAAAGTTTGTTATTATTCAAAGGACGCTTATCTTTGTCTTTCATTTCATCGAAAAGGAGTAAATTTGGAATAAAAACATTTGTGTTATGTGATTGCAAGACTGACTATGTCTTAGATTTTATTGTTTATACAAGGACGTCAACAGAAACTGAGTTTCGCAATTTGGAGGAAAGTAGTGACATAGTAGCCACTATGTCAGAATGATAAGGCCATATTTAGAATGTGGACATACCCTCTACCCTGATAATTGGTACTAAAGCCCGGACTTATTTTCCTGGCTTCACAGTAACAGGAAGAACGCATGTAGTACTGTCCGTACGAAAACACGCAACATGCCACAACTTCAGAAGAAACTGAAATGAGGAGATATTCAATTTATGTGCACTAATACAATGCTTAGCCCTGTCAGATGTATACATAAAACAATCAAGTGGTATAAGAAGTTCTTTCTCCACGTTCTTTATCTGCATGTTTTAAATGCTCCTGTCCTATGCAGATCACTAACAGGTCGTAAAATTTCGACAGCAGAGTTTCATCTGTCACTGACACATATGCATCAGAGTGCAGAAAAGCTAGCAGGGGAAGGTGTTCTGATGATAATCCTCTAAGGTTTGTGGGAAGGCATTTTCCAAACATTATAACAAGTAAGCATTCCAAGGAAAAGAACACTAACATTCATTGTTTGCTGGAAGCAGAAACTTGTCGAGAAAGCAGGTTTGAATGTAACACTTGCAAGGTACCATTGTGTGTCCTACCCTGTTTTGAAAATTACCACACGAAAAGGAATTACTAATCGCAGCACAGAACGAATGCAGCAATGTTATCACAAAAAGCTTTGAAAACTAAAAAAATTATAAAAAAGAGAAAACAAAATAAAATTATATTTTTAACTTTGCCAGTGCCAGTCCAGAACACAGATAAAAAAGGATGGAAAATACATTCACGAAGCGTAAAGGGAACTCCTAAATTTACAGTTCATGACATTGAATCTTCTCTATAAGCGAATTTAATGCGTTAAGAAAAAGACAGAGATTTCACAGCTTTCAAATGTTTGAAAATTTGTTGAGTACTTATGTGCGACAGTTACAAGTACAGCACAGCAAAAAATAATATCTGTGGCAAAACAGTCAGTCATTTCCGGGGTTCCAAATTATAATAGCACTTATTACCATCAGCAAAGGATAGCTGCATCTGTACCTGGATGGAACACTTTACACAGTGTATCTATTACAGGTAAAGAATCTGACAGCGGATGACTAAGCACTCAGTTTATTGTATTCTCAGAAACAAATAGTAGGCTGTGTGAAATTTCCTAACAAGTCACAAAATGAGTATAATTGTTCTTACTGCTGCTCACAGTAAATTCCGATATTGTAGTGCGATATGAATGATAACCTGTATGTCACTTTCTCCTATAAACTAAGTAATACAACATTTTGAACTACAAAAACAATGTACAGTTATCTGTAATGTATGGTTCATATTATTCATTCTTGAGTTAGTACAGTGAGGAACCCATAGAGAAATTCAGATGTTATAAACGGGTTTGCAAGACGGTACAGTAAACTATCGAAGTAAAGCTGACAAATCTCTTTCGGCATGAACTACAAAAATCATGCAAAAAACTACAAGCAATATATAATTCTTAGTGGCGGAAAATAATTCTAAAGATTTAGTTTGATTCTGCAGTAACTCATCTGCAGAGAAACTTTGTAGTGAGAACATTTATTCTGTATCAGTCATGAGAGGGCACAGTGTTTCGCCTGGAATCGTCGTCACTCCAGAAATATTCAGCACAGGGCAGGTGAAGCTGTGTGGGCCGCTCCAGTTCTGGCTGCGGATTGAGGAACAGGCACTTAGCGTGGGTAGCCAGATTACGCCGCACGTCACAGCACCTCAGTGTGCCAAGCAGATGGTGCGCCTCCAGCAGTCAAAGGGTTAATAAGTTCACTCCCCAAGATAAGAAACAGAGCCACATAAACCTACGGAGACCAAAATTGGTTTTATGTTAGGATTTAGTTTTCAATTGACACTGAAGGGCGAGGGGGTTGGGGGGGGGGGGGGGGGGGGGGGGTCATACACACAAGTTTGGAAAGAATCAGCAATGGCTTTGTTGAAGAATATGCTGGGCAATCATGTGGATCAGTTTAAATAAACTGATGACAGCCTACACCAAAATAAGTTTTTAAATTTGTTTTGTACGAGTGTGAATCCAGTGTTACATCACTAAATTGAAAAAAATATACATTCAATGGGAAAACAGTTTAAGTGTGGAAGCAAATTTTATCTTGCTGAAGACAGACAACAGCACTCCCAGCCAGAAAACTTGCACATGCTTTCACAGCAATTCTTCAGTGGAGCACGTACACAACAGAATCACTAATAGTGGTACATAAGAGACAGTGTGACTGAAAACTGCCTATGAGGGCAGTTTGGTTAAGTTTGCAAAATCACCATTGATGTCAGCATTTGTGCGACTTAGTTCCTGCATAATAATAGGTCGTCCTTTACGAGTAAACACATGACGCATCAGTGCTCTGGTAGAGAGCTGTCGTGTGGATAGATGTCTTTCTGCTGTTGTTTCCATGCAGTGATTGTTAAAGATGGGAAAAATCAGATTCAAGCAATGATTAAGTACTTTGTAAAGAAAGGTACAAAAGCAAAGTAAATTCATTCAATTTTCAGAACACACTGGGGGACTCTGCTTCTTCATATTCAAATGTTGCCAAGTGGATCAATGAGTTTAAATTTGGTTGGGCTAGCTGAGTTAGCCTTTGTAGTGTTCAGCTAAGATGTACCGCTACCCAACAAATTACTGCGAAAGCGCATAAAATGATTATGATCCAGGCTGAATGTGTGAGAAACTGCTGAAGCTATGTGATGCCATCTGAATGGGCATATCACATTTTAAAAATGGAGTTAGATATGAGAAAATTACCTGCTAGATGGGGGCTGCAACTCTTAATGCAGAATCAGGCATGCACCTCAATGGAAATGTCTGAACAATATTTGGCCAGTTTTCAGAGCAACCAACAAGATTTTTTGCACTGGTTTGTGACAACAGGTGAAACTTGGATCCACTACTATATCCCAGAGGCAAAACAAGTCAAAACGGTGGAAACATGTTCATTCACCACCACCAATGAAAGCAAAGACAATACAGTCAGCTTGAAATGTCATGGCGTTGATTTACCGAGGTGCTAACGGGATTCTGTTGATATATTATCTTCCAGTTGGTCAAATAACTATGGGACAATGCTACGCTAACCCGCTGGCCATCTACAGAAAAAGATATGTGAAAAAGGTCAGGTTTGGCACGGGAGAAAGTCATCTTTCATTAAGACAATATGCACTCAAATACAAGTATCATTGGCATGGCAAAAATGCATGAACTAACATATGAACTACTGCCAAACCACCTTATTCACCTGATTTGGCTTCTTCAGACTTCCACCTCTTGCCCAAAATCAAAATTTTCCTCAGCAGATGCAGATTCTCTTCAAATGAATAACTGGCAGCTGAAGTTGACATATTTTGTACGCATGGAGGGATCTAATTTTCAAATGGGATCAAGGAACTGGAACATTGCTAGACCAAGTGCATTAGTGTACAGGGAGACTATACTGAAAAATAATACAAGTTTCACTGAGTTAAGTCATTTCTCTCCTTTTCTTTCTCAGAAATTTTCAAACTATCATTGTAAAATGCTTGTGGTGGGTGATCCGCAGACAATGATGTTACTGCTAAGCTGTAATAATCAGAATATAGTGATGTTGCAAGATATCTGTGCTGCCACTGTTCCACAAAAATCGCTGAAGCAGGCACACAGTGCCTTGGTAAAACCATGGCCTATCTATGATTCAGTGTACAAAATTTTAACAGGCTGCTTGTAATTATTTGAAAATGTATGCAATACTTCCCATCAGATAACCCTCTAGGTATGTCAAAAAATGCCAATACATACAAGAGCATCAAAGCGTTATTTAATAACAACATAAACTGATTATACGTATAAAGAAAACACCTTTGAACACCAACTATCCTGCACATCACAGCTCCAAATTATAGCAGTTGTTTGAAACCTTGGGGATTTGTTAACTTTGCATGCAACATAATTTTCACTTCAACAGATACTGTTACAGCAACATAAGGAAAAGTGCACTAGAAAAATGTATTTATATTGAAACTCAATTCCATTTTTTCCCCGAATAGTGCTGATCTCAGATCAACTAGACATCAGCATTACATATGGCACAACCACAAGTTATAATAATTTCAGACACTCATACAAATAAAGACTACAAATAATAAAATTACCTGCTTGGGCAATGAATTGTGGGTCCCATGTGGCAGATTACTGCTAGCTGGCACAGTAGTAGTAGCCGTGCTTCCTGGTACAGGGAGAGGAGGTTGTGTGCCAAGGGGAAGGTGGACAGATCCTGTGGAACTGGCAACAGGTGATGTCTGTACTGTTGATTGTGCAGGAGCTTTGGGTGAGGAGGAAACTGCTGATACACTAGAGCTAACTGTTGGTCCACCACTGTTGCTACTGCTTGAAGACGGGCGACCTCTTAGAACAGCTCCTGAAGAGCTGCCACGAGCTTTCTTCCCTTTTGTTCCTTTTGCTGTAGGTGGATCCAGCTCTACTTCCTCTTTAGGCAGAGCTGCAACCTAAAGACATTGAAAGAAAATATGCAATGCAACATTTTGAAAACAAACAAAAAATTATATGTAATCTCTGTATGTTTGAATGAGAACAAAGTTTGTAATCAGTGCCAGAGATGGGGAAAATTGTTCCACAACTTTCTTTTGCATGGTGTCAGAACAAAAGTAAGTATTTTATGAATTTATTAGGAATTTTTCCAATTTTTGCCCTTTACCACGTACCTCAAGAACCCAGGAAAACAGTTTTAAGATTTTTATATACTTTCCTACATCTGTGAAGTAAAGGTATCCTACAAACAACATTTTGCAGAAAATGGACTATGCAGATGATAGCTACAGTTGATGTAGAAAAACGTCAAAGCCTAAGGAAGTACTGTTTTCCAGCTGTTCAACTGATACAGCCAGACATGAGTGAGCAAATGAGAGTGAATTTTCCAAGCTCAACATATGGTGACTAGATAAGTATCACAGTCTTAACAAAATCATACGACACAATGACTAAAGAACAGTATTTTTATTAGTTTTTAAAGAAATCTAGTACATTGTGACTTGGGAGATTGCAGGACAGTGCCTGACAAGCAAAGCAGATTTCTTAGCATTGGACATACTTAATTACTAAGACCAGACTAATGTCTTGCACACAGCAGTGCCTGGAATGTTACTTTTGTGTGTTAACTATGAAATAACATCTTTCAGAATCAAATTATGTTACCAAATGTAACTCCTCCTTTCCTTTGATAACACATGGTGAAATAATTACATTACTGACAATGAAATAATACAAGAATCTTCTTATAATGCTAACACTTCTAACATTTGTGAAATGCTGCTTATTTTAGATTACTACACAGTGCAAGCATGCAAACTTACAATGACCAGGAAGAAATCTGGGCATGAAAATAATCATTTTTCACAAATAAAACAGCAAAATACACAAATTAGAAGTATTGAAATACATTTCACCATATACCACATATTTTACTTTTCCATATCTACAAAAATATTGAGTATATTACAGTTTAAAGATATGTTGTGCAGAAATAATGGAAATATTCTGGTCATGCAGAAGCACTACACATATTTGTTGTAGCTGTTCTGTCATTATCTCCATCAAATTTCACTCTAAGATATATAAGCAGTGGCCAATATATGTGATGGCATAAAATTGTGCTCTATATTTCTGCTTGGAACCAACTACCAATTTACATTTATGATCACTGCTTCCTGATTGGGGATGGAGTAGGAGAAGGAGGGAGGGGTGAGGGGTGAAGTGGGGGGAGGGGGGGGGGGGGAACACTAACCACTAAAGCACAATAACGAGTAGCTAAATAGAATGAATGAACAAGAGTAAGTTAAGGTTTTCATCACTCGTATGCAAAAAATGGAATAAAGAAAGGAGAAACAAAGATAAAACTATAAAAGAAGCCTATCACAATATTTTATGCCAATCACATAAAAGCGCAAACAAAATCAACACTAATAGCAAATCCAAATTGTCCGACATTTATAGTTCATCTTGTACCATAGTATAGCCATGAAATCACTTGCACATCCACAAGTCCTCACATTATTATTTATAAAATCTCATTCAACCTATTAAGTGAAAAAGAAAGAAAAAGAAATACTTTTCATGCAAATTCTTGTCACATAAATAGCAAATTCTACATGACAGCTGGCATTTTTTAACATATGCAAAACATAAATAAGGAGACATTTATCTACATCTAATATCAAGATCATGTCACATAAAACTCTGGTGACTACTGCTATATACTATGCATCATACACAGTGCAACTTTATTTGGACGCGGCACAGTATGTATCAATGAACTACGGGATGAAATTATGTTTACTGATGTTCTTACCTACATACTGAAAAGCCTGAAACAGAGTTTCACGTTTCTATGAATGTATACTGGAATACAGTTACACAAATGTATACTCAAACTGCCCTACACAGTATAAGAGTACGTTCATAAATAAATCATTTTATACATATCAAAGTCACACAGTACACATAGAAAATAAAACTTGTGAAGTTAAGAAGGCAACATTCCTATCTACAGATATCCCCTCTACACATTTCACATGTCCTACAATAACCAGTTCTAGTTCTTTATTTAGTGAAAAACAGATGTATCTTTCATCATGCTGCAAATTACTCACAGACATGACAAAAAATTCCATACTACACAAATTTAACTGAAGCAATGTAAACAATTCTTGACTTTATAAACCATTTTTCATAAACCAAATTTACCTTATCAAATGTACCTTGTGTGTGTGTGTGTGTGTGTGTGTGTGTGTGTGTGTGTGTGTGTCCGTGTCCGCACGCATTCAGGAGAGTACTTAATAACCACCTTTCTCTAGTTGAGTATCTCCTCATAGTCGAGGGACAACAAAGGAAGATTTTTGCGGAAGAAAACATGAATCTCACAAGTAAATTATCTCTCTAAAACATTGAGAAAAACTTTAACATCAGGCAATATAATTTCCGTATAAAAAAAAATATTATTATTTGCAGTTATAAACACCACTCAAAATAAGCTTTACCCAATACGTTCCAGATTCTTTAAACTCAATGGTTACGCAGTTCTCATTTAGATTTCCCTGCAACTCTAACTAAAGCAAACCACAAAGTGATGAAACCAATGTATCTCTAACACAGCACACAGGAATGTGAACATAATTTGGTAAGTCAGTCGACAAAATTTCCTACCTTCTGTTAAAACTAAATGAATTTTCTACTCAACAAGACTGAGTGACTATGGGAGGATACAAGATGACTTGGACAAAATTTCCAGTTAGTGTGATGAATAGCAGCTGGTTCTAAATGTAGAAAATATTTGTTAATGCAGACAAGCAGGAAAAACAAACCCGTAATATTGGAATACAGTATTAGTATTGTGTTCTTTGACACGGTCATGTCAAGTAAATATTTAGGCATAACATTGGGAAGCGATATGAAACAGAATGAGCATGCAAGGATTGTAGTATGGAAGGCAAATGGTAGACTTTGGTTACATGGAAGAATTTTGGGAAAGTGTGGTTAATCTGTAAAGGAAACTGCATATAGAACACTAGAGCAACCCATTCTTGAGTAGTGCTCGAGTGTCTCTGAATAGCATCAGGTCAGATTAAAGGAAGCAATTCAAAGACGGGTTCCTCGATTTGTTACCTGTACGTTCAAACAACAAGCAACTACGAGGGCTATCCACAAAGTACATTACGTTTTCGTTTGTGTCTGTTAGGGGCGGGGCTAGCGCGGCCATCTTGGTGTCATGGCATTCTGCCGCTCAGTCAGCATCCTGCCGTGCTAGTGAGACGTTCATGCTGTACTCCGTTGAGTTACTGTGACAGTTTGAAATGTCAGCGTAAATTGAAAATGCCGCCAAGTGTGAAGTGCCTGCTGTAATAAGGTTTCTGACTGCAAAAAATTGTACACCGATAGAAATCTATCGGCAGCTTTGTGAAGCGTATGGGGACAACATAATCACTGAAGGTGGAGTGCGTCAATGGGTCATAAAATTTAAAAATGGCCGAACTAACGTTCACAACGAAGAGCGAAGTGGAAGACCCAGCATAGTGACTGCCGAAGTTGTCGAAAAAGTCAATGCCGCGGTCCATGAAAACCGTAATTTCACAATAACGGAACACTCTATGAGTTTTCCAAATATTTCGCCAAGTTTGTTGCACGAAATCATTACCGAAAAGCTTGGTTACCACAAGTTTTATGCAAGATGGATACCAAAAATCTTGACAGAGATTCACAAAAATCAGCGAATGGCTGCAACGTTAACGTTTTTGGACGCTTACGAGAAAGATGGCGACTCATTACTGGATCGCATCATTACTGGTGACGAAACATGGGTTAAGCATGTGAACTGCGAGACAAAATTGCAGTCAATGCAGTGGGGGCATACAAATTCCCCCCAAAAACCCAAGAAATGCATGCAATGTCGGCAAGGAAGGTGATGGAGACTGTCTTTTGGAACAGAAAAGGTGTGATTTTTGTGGATTTCCTAGAAAGAGGCACTACAATAAACTCTTAAAGGTATTGCCAAACGCTGCACAACCTCAGAAGAGCAATACAAAACAAGTGCAGGGGAAAGTTGGTCTCAAAGATCTTGCTGATTCACGACAACGCCCAGGCCCACACGGCAAATGCCACTCGTGAAGTTCTCGAATCTTTTAAGTGGGAGTTGTTTCCTCATCCGCCGTACAGTCCCGATCTGGCACCGAGTGACTTCCACTTATTCCCAACACTGGAGAAGTGGTTGGCTATGCAGCGTTTTGATGACGACGCACAGATTCAAGAAGAGGTAACCACGTGGTTGAAGGCACAGGCGACCGAATTTTACGACGAAGGAATTACCAAGCTCGTCCATCGTTACGATAAGTGCGTTATTTTAAATGCCAACTATGTAGAAAAATAGTATTTAAGTGTGGCTTTCATCTGTATATAATAAAAAAAATTTCCAATACTTTATTTATTTTTAATTTCAAAACGTAATGTACTTTGTGGATAGCCCTTGTATTACAGAGATGCTTTGTGAACTCAAATGGGAATCCCTAGACAGAAGGTGACATTCTTTCAAGGAATACTATTAAGAAACTTTAGGAAACCAGCATTTGAAGCCGGGTGCAGAAAGGCTTCTGCTGCCACCAATACACATTTTGACTACGCACCTCAAAGATATGGTAAGAGAATTTACAGCTCATATGGAGGCAGGCAGACAGCCGTTTTTCCTTGCTCTGTTTTTGAGTGGAACAGGAAAGGAAATGACTTTTAGTGGTTCAGAGTAGCCTCCGCCACATACTGCACAGCAGTTTGCAACCTATTCATATAGATGTACATCATATAAATATCATACAGTACTTTTCCCAAATTACTTGTAATTGTTCCATTTTTATCAACTTATTTCTCGCCCAAATTAAGAGCAGTTAAACTCAGGAAACACACTGCAAAAATTAACACTTTATTTGCGGATTATTCTGTCACTCCTTGATTGATAAATTTCATATTTAAGGTTGAAAAATAAAAACTGAATTTTTATTCTACTAAAATTTTCTTATTTCAAACCAGTTTTTGACTTACTGGGTGCCCACAAAACACTCTGGTGGATAGGAAACCAAACATAATAACCAAAGATACTTCAACACA
This sequence comes from Schistocerca americana, assembly GCF_021461395.2. Taxonomy (NCBI): domain Eukaryota; kingdom Metazoa; phylum Arthropoda; class Insecta; order Orthoptera; family Acrididae; genus Schistocerca; species Schistocerca americana. Next base: position 92,761,527 of record NC_060130.1, read on the forward strand.
CACAGACTCCAATATCGTAACCAAAGATTATTTGTGTTGACAGTATCTGTGTTTCTAATGTATGATTTCCTAGACACTAGTGTCTCTTGTGGACAATAGTCAGTTGTTCAAAATAGACATTAGTAGAAGAGAAATGCAGTTTCTTGCTTTTCAACCTTTATTCCTTTTTTCTTACAGATTTACCTTTTAACAATAATTTCTGTATAAACTCAAATAACACTATTTTTATTAATCATAATCAACAATCATGATTTTCAACCAAAATTTAATTCAGTCGAAAAATTCCCAATACGTTTCACACCAAGAAAGCTCTAAAGCTTGTAAACATGTAGATTGCTCTCATATGGGAGGTACCATCTGACCTACTGTAAGTGTAACCCAAAGTGGAATCATGTTTGGTTTGATTTTCCAGATTTTAATAGAATGGAGGAGTAAATTAGTAATTAAAATATCATTCACTCACCATAGCTCCAAACATTATTTATTTATAAAAACTGTCATGTCCAAGCACAAGTCATGGCACGAGGTGAAAAGTGTAGCATTCATTCAAAGGCTGGTCGTACAAACTACAGTCTGCACATTTATTTATGTCAAGCCACTCCATCAATTCATTGATTGGCCTTTCCAACGCACAAAGAGTGTCAAATAAGTAAGAAACCCTATTTTAGAAAAGAGTAAGTTCACACAATTTATCATGCTGAAATAATTTTATTTATGACATACAATGCTGCTTTTACTTTTCAGCTTAGTCACCCTGTTTTTCCAATCACTTTTCGTAATGCAACAAGTTTTTCCTGACCAGTATTGTACAAGCTTGGGTCCTGCACTCATAACAAGCTGTTTATTTGATTATTTGAGGCGAGGGCCCTCAACATCATGGTCGTTATGGCCCTGACGAAATGTCAGCATCCCAATCTCATGGGTGGGGATGAAGCCTGTCCCCATAATGGCGCTGCAAGGCAGGTGTGGTGAACAAGTATAGCCCCTAAAGTCCCAAGGCATGATTGCCACATAACTTTCCCTGTCGAATGTGTGATCACTGCCTCTTTTGGGGCACTTTCACCATGTTTCTTCCACATAATTCCCTTATGTTTTTGTCTCATCTGCAGAGAGAAGCCATTTGATAATCCTACCTCCCACACACTGACATTTCCAGAAACATTATGGCTGAATCCAACCACTGCCACTTGTGGGCAGCACTCAGCAAACGTGTCACCCATCTTGCACAGACTTTGCGGTAGTGAAGATGGTCTGTCTGATCTTTGCGAGGGCAAGTGTTCAATTGCAGCCCTCATACATAGCTGCACTAGAATGTTGTTAATGGTAATGCAACAACTGTCTTCCACAATAATGTTAATTGCAATAATGACATCACATGTTGCTGCAATGGTTCTTCCTGTGTGCTGTTCGTCACGCGCATCTTTGTGCCCTTCCACAAACATTACACTCCAACATCAAATTGTATGCTCATACAGCCTTCCCCACAGAGAGAGGTTAACTTCCAATGGACATGGAATTGGACAGTTGTTTTGAGGTGGCGGGGCGAGGGGATGACAGAATGCAGCTCACAAGTGTACACACTATGTTGCAGTAACTCCATTCTAACTGATAAGATACTGCAGTATGCACTGTACGACAGTGTGAGCACTGTCAACACACAAAGTTGAACTCGCCAGCCTTCACATAGTTTATTTTTTTGAGAAAGAACATAGAGAAACTTACTTATTGGACAACCCTTGTAATTTTTTATATCCAATACACAACATCCAAATTAAATCACTGAAATGTTTCCTGTAAAGAATGCAGCACGTCACAGTGTTCTGGTGTCGTGATTTTAAGTATCTCTGACATTCTTCCACCATTCAGAATGCACAATTCTGAATACTTAAACATGCAATTACTTCCCAATATATCAGACTAGTATCAGGAAGGAGACACTGAACGATTGAAAGGCAACTGCTTCACCAACCCAGCCAATCACGTGAAAAACACAAAATGGACAAAGTTTTCATAGAGCATATCAATCAAAACTGTTAGTATAGTATAATGTACTTTTGCAACATCTACTTTCAATACATATCAATGACAGGTAAATTCTGTAAGGTGCATGTCTCAGAATTTTTAAGGAAAAAATGAATGCTAATCGGTACACTCCTGTTCACAGCAGCAGCATTTCAGGTGAGTAACACTGAGCTAAATGTAGTTACCACGCAAAAATATGTACAGCACATAAGTATCATACTACTGAGAATTAGAATCAGGGTTGGTTACGTCTTATATCTATTCTGATTTTCAATATTTCCTTAAACCATTCATGGATAATGACAGAATGATTTCATTTTTCCATCTGCATGTGTCAGTATGGTAATCTGTTTCCTGAGGTTTTAATGTTATCTATATGAAATATTAAATGACTGACTGAGATGTCAACTTAGCTTAGTGAGTATGAAAAATTCACTGTCAGAGACCAAAGGGGTCAATGGAATTAAAAATAAATGAACCTCAACCATAAGAACCTTATTCTTCTGCACAAAATTTGCACTTCCTAGGTTACTTTTGATAGAACATATGACAGGTAAACAGTTCCAGTAAAATAAATAGTCAATGTTGAAAAATCATACATTCGAAATAAATACAAAATTCTAGACAAAAAAGAAAGAAAAAAAAGATTTAACACAGCATTTACTGTAATGCACACAAACTTTTCATGTGTGGCATCACAACTATCTCAGTCCTCCTAAAAGTCGGTATCATATATTTTGGCTAGTTAAGCTTTCTACCAATAAATTTTCCTTGATTCTGGTACTTAAAACTATGCAGACAAGTAACACTACACAGTAGTTCCTAAGTTTACATCAAGACTATTTTGCAAATTGACCACTCATCCTTTAATACTCAGAAGTAATAGCAGCAACAATTGACAACAGCCATCATTAAATTAAAAATTCAGCCAACCATCACACAGACCATGGCACAGTGTCAGTTAACAAGATAACACAAGGTTGTAAAGGACTGTTTGAGGCAAGTTCAAAATGACATCAAAGAGAAAGAAGGCACTGCATATGATGGATTTAGGGGAAATGTTGAAAACACTACTGATGAATTTGGTATTGGAACTTCAATTGCATCTGACTGGAAGAATAACGAGAAGGCAAAGGAAGACTTTTGCTCCAAAATGAGGACAAAGCAAAGTTTAGAGAGTCGCAGGATAAACCGGATGCAACATTAAGATGAAGATGTGGACAGTCAAAAACCCTCGCGCAAATAGTAGTAAATGTGATTTGGAAACATGTCATTTTGATACATTTCATTCACTATTAGAATATCACTTGGTTCCTGCAACTTGTAAAAGAGAGCTTTTCCTTACCCACAGATTTCATAGGAACAAGATGGCAGCACTCAAATTTAACTATTTGTTAGGAGGTATTTTGGAAAATTATGAGTTGCTCTAGGAAACTAAGAGGCTGTAATCGAGTTGTGATTTATCCAAATAGTAGTTTGTCATCTTTACATTACACTTCCCTGTCTTGACCACTGGACAATCAATGTAGTCAATTAATAAGCAATATCAACAGATATGAACAAGATTGCATACATAGGAAAGACAGAATAGATTACATTGCAAATTTATGTTTTATTCAGTCAATGTTTTTTCAGCTAAATTATTATCTGGTACAACCATCTTCAAAGTTAATATATCAGATGTTATTGAGCAACATCTGTACCTTAGCATGTCAGCACAACAATTATTTACATGTCATCACAAATATTTACTCATCAACGAAAAGTTGTCTAATACAATATATGTTGGCCAATATAATAATTCCCTCATTAACAAATATAATCAATGTGCAATATACCTAATAAAAGTTGACTATGAATACTTAGTACGTAATAACACTTATGTGTTGCGTGATGAAATAATATTAGGAACTACGTTCACAAATTCCATTTTGGTAGCAGCAGTATGGGAAAGGATATAAACATTTTTTTGAAAAGACAAATAACATTACTTCATGTTTATATAACGTGACCCTACCTACCCTTTACCAAATTTTAAAAACATCGAAGCCCAAAATTCTTGCTACACTAATGTAATGGCAAACAGAGTTAAATATTCATTTTGTATTTATTTATCACCTTATAACTAGTAAAGATAGTGTAACACAGGTGCACAAAACTCAAGGTCAAAAGTAAATATTGCATTATGTAACACAGCTCTACGAAAGTTGGACCATACATGAAAAGAACTGTTACAGTGTATTACAGAAGGTGACCAAAAGAAATATGGAATAAGACAAACAGAAATGACACTTTTATTCAAAGACAATAATCACACTGATGTCACTACAATTCATAATGTTCCCCTGGACATAACAAAAGGTGGGACATGATTAATAGGGTGTGTGGTCACTACAAATAGCAATGCATGGTCTGCAATGTGCTCCCATCCTGGCCAAAAAATTGGTAAGGATTCCTTATGGTAGGGAATTCCATTCCTATACCAGCACAGTTGATAAGCACGTGCTCAATGGGATTTAAGTCAGGGGACAGGCAGGCTGTGCAGTTCAATGTGGTCACACATTATCACCCATAAAAATGAAGCCAGGGCCGAGTGCACTCCTGAAAGATGCGTAAGCAGGAGGAGTACAGTGTCACAATAATCCTTAACTGTGAGTGTACGATGTTCAAAGATTTGGAGGGTAGTACGCTTATGCAACATTATGCCTCCCAACACTAAAATATCATGTTTGACAATGATCCTGTGTGCATTACATGTTCCCGGGTCTTGGCATATGAGGGTATGTCCAGTATTCCATCAAGCATGCGCTTGGGAAACATACTGCAGCATGAGCACACTACACATGCGCCAATGACCATCCAGTAGTAGTCCAATGCACTGGTGTACGAATGGAACGCACTACCACAAGAACTCCTTATCAGCTTTGTCACCAGCATGGGAACACATTACCACTGCCACCCGTGGTGATCACACACCCTATTACGGACTATGTTCCACCTTCTGTAATGTCCATGGGACCATCATCGTAAATTGCAGTTACTTCAATGGAATTATTGTCTTTGAGTAAAAGTTTTTTTTTTCCAGTTTTTCTCATTGTGTATTTCTTTCGATTTCCTTATCCACTGCACTCTCTACATATTGTCCAAGTTTCATTGCGCTTGTTATTCAGCAGCGACACATCATGCAAAAGTTACTTTCAGCCGTAGGTTTTGCATAGAAGTTTGTAATTTCTTTACAATTCAGTAACCAATAACTAAAGACACAGGCCAAAACTTTACTCGAATGCATGGAGTTTTATGCACCACTTAGTATGTTTCCTGCTATTCCATGTCATCATTGAGCTGTTACCACTAGTATGATTTTCCATACCATTTCAAATATTTGAATTTTACTCTTTTGGAAGCCATATAAAATTGGAAATAATCACCTGCATTTGAAGGACTTACATAGACCAGTTGTCAAAATATTATGTGAAAAACACAACCAACAACCCTGCTGCACGCCCAAGTATTCTTTTTTAAAACCCTTATGATTGGCATGTTAACATAATGTGTGTGTGTGTGTGTGTGTGTGTGTGTGTGTGTGTGTGTGTGTGTGCGCGCGTGTCAGAGAGAGAGAGAGAGAGAGAGAGAGAGAGAGAGAGAGAGAGAGAGTTCTTACACAGTATAAGAGGAGATAATTTTAATATACGTGGTGAATAATTGTTAGGTATAGCATCCTGGAATTGTCGATTTTTCTAATCACAAAACAAAATTATTTATAAAATGTAAGTAGTCACTTATGACAGTTACAACCATCAAATTCATCTTGCAAACTGGAAATAACCGGTGAAAGTACGATAATGTTATTTCATCCACATTATTAGTTTTCTTTTTCATATAATATATAAGTCTCAATCCAATAATCTCACTTTCACTACAAAGCAACTGGACAACCTACTTCTCACAAGTTTTATAAAGATATATTATTAACATTACAAATGAACACAAAAGAATTGCTACCACTGATTTTTATTATGTACTACAAATTCCAATGTCCCGTGTTACAGATACTATCATTTCATATAGGTCATATGAGTTCAGTGGCAAACAAATACACTAAGTGTGACATGAGGGCAATTATTATATAGCACACCATACTTTCAATGAACTTAATAACAACAGCTGAGAATTTTAGCAACATGGGCTAGTATAGAACGCTGTTTTAATAAAATTCCTAAAACTTTTCACAAAACCATACACAATCTAGAGCTGTAAAAATGACACCTATACTAAAGCAATCACATGAATGTGCAGTTCTGTACATGCCACTCTTAAGCAGTTCTAGGCATAGTTGCAGGGATTAAACATAGGAATGGAGAGTGTCTGTTTGCATTTTCAGCTCCAAGGCAAACAAATGACAGACTTAGATGGTAAATAACAAAAGTGTTTTCCTGCTAACCAAGTTTATGAGTCCTACTGAGTTTTGTTTCTTGATTACTTCATTGTAACTACTGCTACTCTCACAGATACGTTAGTTTTACAAAACCTGAAACTAATTAACCTGTCACATGTATGTACACAACAAAGAGAAGTCCGCATCATATAACAGTCCAGTAACCTAACAGTAATAGTAGAACCTAAACAAAAAATACATTTCTTTGCACCAAACTCGCCTGATCACTAAGTCAACTTGTCTGCATACCAAATGAACGTAATCCCAGTGGATGATGCACCCTCTGTTGACAAGACAGCAAAATAATTATGTATGGGTACTCCAACAGATAGATACTAGTAACAGCTGATACGACCTATCTTCACTGCCTAACATTTCCGGAAGACAATATTTTTTTTATTTAATCTTGCAATTCAGCTGCATCATAGTCTCAATAAATTCAAATTTATAATCAACTAAAATTGATCATCAACCATCAGGTACCACCTCCACTGCCATCAAACCCATGCAGAGCAACACGAATTTCACCAATGACCGTGTATTCATATGGTGTAATTTTAACGGCATCGATAAGTGGAGATAAGCATTCCGAGCACGTACTAGTTGCAGGCAGAATTTCTCATTTCAGCTAGGTTTTATGACCTTTAGCCACAAATGTCATCTCATGAAACTTCTCATTTAAGGCTTGGTAAATTTTCCTAACAAAAAGAGTTTATAGTTTGCTTTACTATTTATTTATCTGTCAATCATTACACGGCATTCACTATATTCCAAACAGCAGACAAAGAATGCACTCAGCACTGATCTACATTTTACAATAACATGTTTTCCAAAACAGTTTTAGTGTGATGGAAATTTATCTTCATTCAGTGTCCACCACAGTAGTCTTGTAGACACTCTGATGTATGCTGGGTTAGGCTCCTTTTATTCCAATGACAACAGTTCACTGCGAGCAGGCCTCTGTAAATAAAAATAATCACGTGTCTCGAATCTGTGGCTTCCAGCGTTTCCGCATATTCCACCTACTTACAAAAATTACAAGTAATCACACTAAAATCCTCCGTCTTTTTGTTTTTAATACATGAAATTACTTTACATCAGAAAACAAAATACTGTCACGTTTTAAACGGAAAGGTTATCAAAAGAATTCCCAGCTGCCTCCTACATAACAGCATTTGTTAATGCCACTACGCAACCTATGCAACATGTTACTCTCTGAAACAAATGTTTCGTGTGCCCTTTACCCATTATGGAAATTATGCCATCTGAATATCATATTGTTGAAGGAAGAGTGAACAAAGTCCAGCCAACAAACAACAACTTTGTGTCACCTAAATGTTTCATTCTGTAAATTATTTAAAATTTAATTTACCACCAATAAAATAGAGCAAACAAACAACTGACTCAAATGATGATATGTTCTGTAGCTAACGATTTTAAAGAATGGTAACAACTCTACTGACGCAAAATAATTGTAAGCCTAATGTATGTTTATCAAGTACTGGTAGGATTTGGCACAAATCACCACGAATTTGATACATCACTGTCACTCACAGGACTCATTTATCCGCAAAGAGGCAGCAAAATGTATCAACTACTAGTAAATCTGATACAATACCTTTCTCCATTTATACCTATTACGCAAAAACCATGGCAGAGCCCATAACAGTTTTAAGTCACAATCTGTGGGTGTAATACCCCCAAAATTGAATTTCTGTTCAGCAAAATAAGTCCTAACAATTGGCAAAACTGAGATTAAGGAGAAAGTCATTTAGGTTACTGCTATTCAGTAACAAACAATTTTATTTTAAAGTAAGTTATGTTACAAAACTGTAGCAATTAATTAAAAGAAGACAAGCGGTATCCTCCTGAACTTACTAATTCTTTATCCATACCAAATGAAAAGCCCACATTCTACATTCTTGAAACCTTGATTTTTCAATCAATGTTCATTGGAAGTGTTGTATAATGAATCTTGGGTGACACCAAAATTCAGTATTGCAGTTAACTGTGATAGATAAATTGTAAAAATACGGCAAGTATGTGTACTGCAGTGAGGAAATTACTTTATTGTTGCATTCATATTTCAGCAAAATATTGAACTTTGATGGGAAAGTGAGACAATTGTGATTTCATGCCAAATGTTCAAATGTTTGAATTTGTCTCTGAAGAAATTTTTGTATCGATCACACTGGAAAAATCTCCCCCCCCCCCACAGTAATACTCCAAAAGACAACATTCCTTGTGCCTCCAAATATGTAATTTCTTCTAAATCACACTGCTGCTGCTGCTCCTGTTGTATTTTTCCCATTTCTTTTGAGTTATCCATAACTTACAGAGAACATGTCTAACTGTTGCAGGACAGTATTACAATTTCAGTTAAAAATAGAAGAGAAAGTAGGATTCTTAAATGCAATGAACATTAAGAACCTTGGAGAAATATGTTTATGGCACAGGAAATTCACAGGCTCTGCCCCAGAAATAATAATTACACAGGGTTTTTTTAAAAATAGGTTCACATATATTTCATAGATTTCAAAGTTGATTCCCTGTGTGCTTACAGACAGTGTAACATTGCCACCACACTATATAATCGGGCTGGAAGTTTACACAATGGAGTTAAATTTCAGTGTCCCTGACTGCCATTTGGTTGTTTGCAATGGTCCTGAATGGATTCTGCTCAGATCAGGATTTGATGCCAGGGAATGAAAAGAAGTCTCACAAGACTATATCTGGGTGGAAGTGTGGCTGAAAAAATACTGTTATGTTCTTTGTGCCAAAAACTCCTTTGCTGATCAAGTGTAGCTTGCTGCATAACTGTGGTGAATGATACAGGCATGCTGGACTTCAGAGCACACATGTACAACCCTTTTTATCAAATGGTTGAGTGCTTTGATATAAAAGCATGCATTTCCTATTTGTTTTGTTGGTACAAACTCAATGTAAAAGGCTCTTCTATAGTAAAAAAAATTAAGCCGAAGCTTCCGCTCAGGACTACTATTTTGTACTGTACTACCAATGTTTAATTGATTTTTATTTTCTCGAGAAAATTACATTTACTTTTCAAAAGGTTACACAGTTTACATAATACCAAAATATATCAATGTTCTCATTTTGGTAACTCGTATAAGCTTTGCAATTCTCGCACAAATATCTTCTGTTCACATTTGCAAGGCAAAACTGTTTTAGGCAGCTCAACAATATCAGCAGATACTAGTGACAGTATTCCCTTCTTCTACATGCACTTTCTGGTTCAATGTAAACACAGAAGCAGCCAGTATTTTTTCCATCTTCACTGTGCAGCCACTACTAGAAAAGCAGAGTAAGAAGCAGAGCAGCTTCTCTGCTAACTTTTCTGAAGTTTGTACTTAGTTTTATAGATATTATACAAAACTTTCTCGTTTAGCTTTGTTTGAGACTACACTGCATTTTGGCACACTGTGTGTCATTGAAACAGCACTAACCAAAATAGTAATCTACAAACTAGAAAAGATAAAAGGTGACACTTGCACACCTGACATTCAACCACCACACACACACACACACACACACACACACACACACACACACACTGCACTAATAACATTTTTGATCTTACAATATATGGAACTCAAATGCAAACAGGAAAATAAGTGAAATTATAGGGCACTTCAGGCTAAAATTTATGGACCAAGAAAATATGGAATGAGGTGGTTTGTAATAGAGCAAAGAACATATGGCATTATATACTATGATACAGCAGTATATTTATCTGCCGATGCCGGACAAGTGACTTTTAATTAAAATGTCCCCCTAGTATGGGTATTTACATGACAGATCTGTGAGTGCACTGCAGACACATGGTTGATGACCTATGGAAGTTTGGATCTGTTCGTGAAGCATTCTCAGGTAGCCGAATGGTTAGGTGACATGGACTGTAGCTAAAACAACTATGATTTTGGATGCTTATGCTAACTTCTGAAAACCAGCATCAACAAAGACATTTGTCTTATACCAAGTTTTAACAGAGTGTATGTGTAGGAACCATCTAGGACCAAGCCTTCCATTACATGCAGTCCATTTCCAAAGAGATTCTATTTTACCCCTAACTATAACTTTTAATGGTTATGTTTCCAACAGTTTTTCATTTTTCTCTCTACTGCAAACACATTAGCTGACAATATTATCCAGATGAAAAAACATGTACCCACCTATTTTGACCAGTGCTTTAGCTTTTAAAAAACAGCAAGGAAACTTTGAATATGAAATGAATTCTGTTGCTAGATGGTAACCACCTGTATGGTGCAGCATCATCCACAGACCACACTATGGTAAAGAGCACTGGGTCACTAGCACATACATACTTTATAAAACGTAATAAGCATGGCTGTTCAGGAGGCAGTTAGGTGAGCCAAAATATTACTGATAAAATGGGATGTTCAGGTGACATTACGTAGCACACGGGAAATGCAAACATTTTTGCTGCCTTCAGAGTGATGACCCTAGTTAGGTTCGGCATAGCCTTAGACGTGAGCACATATACTTGCAGCATAGTGCTTAAAGTAAACAGTAGTTCTTTGATAAAAAGTAACCTGATAATCGGGTTACGAACTTCGAAGTGGAGGGAACACACACTAACATCGAACTCCAACACGTCATTGGAGGATGCACAATACTTATGACATGCAATGATGTCTTAAGACATTTTGTGTATGCTTCAAATCTCTATACACAATGGAAAAAACTCAATTTTCAACGACAATACAATACTTTCCATGGAAAGTAAAGGCATTTAGAAAGTAAAGGCTCAGATAATATGGAAGTGCAAAAATTAAAGAAAGTTCTGTTAAACTATGTAACTGAAGTCAAATCATCTTCATGTGGGAGCCAACAAATATGAGTCTGAAGTATTTTCCCCAATTTATTCTCTATGAAAACGTATTTTTACTTTCAGAAGGACTACTCAACAAATGCGTCTTCAATTTGAGCAAGCTATCGTACTGCTACCCATACTGCCAAAGTATTACACAGTTTCACTAAAGGAAAGTTTATGAAGACATGCTCAGTAGCTGCAGCTAAGCAATAGCTCCCTAGAGATTTGACGAGTTTCAGGCAGTTAAGTCTCTCTCCTCCAACTGTTCCATGCAGAATTCAAGAAATGGATTACAAATATATATTATTACATTTTCTTTGGAACTGGATGAGTGCAAACTCACTTCTGATACTGCTAAGCTGGCACTTTACATTCGTGTATTTGATAATAGGCTCATCATTATGAAAGAACTACTGGACTTTGTTCCGATGAAAGACACTGCAACAAGGGCAGATATTCTTGTTTTGTGTGTGTGTGTGTGTGTGTGTGTGTGTGTGTGTGTGTGTGTGTGTAGGGGGGGGGGGGGTGAAGTGTCGACAGTACAGGTCTGCAATAGAAGAATCTCACTTCTGTGACAGCTCAGTGGCTGTGATTGACCTAAATACAGGTATACAGGTTTGGTGATACTTTTATAAGGGATGTTAAAATTGTTACTTGTTCCACATGAGATTTTTGCAATACATTACATGCTCTACCAAGAGGATTTATGTGCTAAAATTGTGAGCATGAGGGAAGTAATGTGTGTGGCGACTCTCACAAAAAATTTCATCCGCAGTCATGCTCATCACCAGTGCAAAGTTTTCTTGTAAGACCTGTAAAGCACTTTTAGTAAAAGTTCGTGAGAAATTTTTTGAACTTAGCAAACTATGGTCATGTTTGATACGCCTGTTGCAGAATTGAAAAATGAGTGGAGGATACATCTGGCCCTCCTCTGTGACACTGTGCACCATATGAATGTTTTGAATTTAGTATTGCAGGGTAAAAACATGGTTAATTTCAGATATGTATGATTGCATTCAAAGCTTTGAGGTGAAACTGTTCATGGAACAGGCAGCTATAAAATGGGAATACTGTTCATTTCTACAGGCTCTCATTCTTAATTATGGAAGCAGAGCAGAGTTTTGAACAGTAACTAATATACTCATTAATGAAACAGATTTGTTTCATATAATTTCAAAGTTAAATAAAAAAGTTCAACATCTTTTCACATCCTTTTCCAGCTGATGTTGACAATGTAGGAACTAAGCTAGTTACTACTTCTAGACCTAAAGTGTGACTGGCAGTTGCGTGACAAGTTTCAAAACAAGATTAATCTTTGTGACTTTTATAATAATTTTCCACATCACAACTTTCCACAACTTGACAGATCTGCAGATACAATTATGTCAATGTTTGGTTCTAGATAGATGTGCAAGCAATTTTTTCCACAGTGAAGAGAATGAAATTTACAGATAGCAGCTTACTCACAGACTTCAATTTAAAAGCTTACCTTTGAATTAGCAGTACTCAAAAAGTGGTACGAGACATTAATGCTTTAACAAAAAGCAAAATAAACAATACTGACTGACATCCTGTTTAAATAAAATGGTCACATAATACATTAAAACAGTCTTCATCATAAGGCGGCATCAATTTTAAGAAATATAATGTTTGTATTTAGCTGCCACACGTTTTTCGTTTCATGAAAATACAACAACAGAGATACAAGTTTCATTTCACTGTCATTTCACACTAATACAACAACCTTAGAAAATAAATTTGCCATGAAACATATTAATGAGCCACCATGAATTGATTTATCATGGGAGTAGTATCAGGTGCAGAATTACTCTCTCTGCCAATGCTTCTTCCTTTCATGAAGCCCAGATTCCTCTCTCCCATACCTCTTTTCCCCAGTATTAGTCGCCCCAAGTCATCCACTTACTGCTGTGGCACGAATGCAAGCCAGTTTGCACATGGAGACTGGTCAACAGGTCTGTAGTACAAGATATAAAGCCACTGTATATGGATTCTTTAGCAGAGATTCATTAAATGACAGTGCATGGTATAGACACGAGTAGAGATGGGCATTGTGCACACGACTATACAGGATGACTAAGCAAAAACTAGGTTTCAGACTTATGGTACCAAGGTGGATTTTGTAGAGTTTTGTTGACTGCATAACCAGCCATGCATCATTGGGATTGTGAAGCATGAAGGCTGGCACTGTTCACACTGAGCTGGTAGCCTTCTTTATTACCAGAGCTTCTGTTTTACAAAGTACAATCTACAGATAAATATTCCTTGGACGACAATGATAGTTAAACTTATTAGACTGAAGAAACTGGGACTGATGTCACACACACAAGGGTAGAGGATACAGGCCTTTATTAGTGTAGATTCAAGTAACAGGCATCCCAACTTACACAAGGTATCCAAATCAAACAGTTACTTTCAATTGTTACAAGGAAAGCAAACTACAGAGGACTGAAGGATATCACACAGAAATATTGATATATTGCTGGAAAAAGTCACTGAAGTACATCTTGAATATGAAACGGCGATGAAAAATGGGATTAATTCTAATATGTGATTACCTGTTTCGGCTTTTTTTATTAAAACCTACCTTCAGAGTTATGTACAGAAAACACAGTCAAAACAGTGTTACAGTTTACATTAATATTCGGATACAGCAGAAGTAGTAAAAACATTCGTACCACATCATTGCTTCCATTATAATAATAGTAGGTCTACTTAGCGAACATGATGAATGGCACTCTGTGGTGAAGCATGGGAATATTTGCAATGTATCAACAGTTTGACAGCATGCCATTTGATATGCTTCACTGAATGTCATCTTGTTAGGAATGATGTGGTATATATTTTATTTAATATTGTTGCTGCATAAATTGAGTTGTAGCCCCTTCAGTTCCAGGGTGCCAGTGGCATATTCATCCCCTGTGTGTATCTTTGTAACTTTGGCATTACATGGGTTCTGTCTGCAGATAAAAGTTACCACACCAGTGTGCCGTATAAAACACGTGCAGAGAAAAGAGGTAAATGATTAACTACAAAGTGACGTCTTCAATATTTGTTGTTGTAGTTGTTGTTGTGGTCTTCAAGTCCTGAGACTGGTTTGATGCAGCTCTCCGTGAAAAATCTACAGGGGGAGGAAATGGAACAGCCCATCCCCATAAAATATATACTAACATTTGTAACTGTCTCCATAAATATCCTGGCATGCAGCAGCACATCAATACATAGCATTTTCATTTAGATGTTTGCAAATCATTCATGTTGTATTGTCATGGGCCATGAAACATTCTGTTCATAAAATTTTGTCCAGAGCTCCACTGGACATCTTCAGCAGTGCTCATGGTTCTGCTGCATCTTGTCGACTGAATGTCCAAGAGCAACATAAATCGAAAAATTCGAACTCTCAGCTCTACAAAAAGCAAATAAGAAACCATCTCGATGGTACAGGTTTGTAGATGAACAATTATGGTTTGGAAAAGTGCTACAACCAAATAACAGTAGGTCAAAGAACAAGGATAAAATACAAAGATGGAAGAACACAGTTTGTCACTTTTGACAAAAAAAGTAACATAACAGACTGGGAAGATATTGCAGAAACGTGACACCATACCAGTTTTTAGACCAACAAAAAGATATGTCAAACCCTTACACGTGTAAAGGATAAATGCCCTATGTTACCTGTCAACACGTAAGTTATATGAAATTCTGTGCACGCATGGTAAGGTTTATATTGGAAATATCAAGATAAATGTGAATACATGGCTGATGGAACATGTACGTCTTTGCTGGCTAGGAAAATTAGGAATATCAGCTGTATCAGAGCACGCTCTTCATTCAGGAAATCATGGGGTGAAGTTTTCCAAAACCGAACTTTTATCTACAATGACAAACTATTACCCATGGCTACATAGAGAAGCTATCAAAATACATAAACATGAGGATAATTTTAAAAACAAAAAGCTATGAAACTTTGCAATATATGAAGTTTAATTTTGCACAAATGACAGTTCAGTTTTAGGTCTTACGAGCATTACAACTTAAAGAATTATGCATCGGTTGACTAGAAGAGGGGAAAGGAATGCAATAGAACATGAATAGGTAGCTTTGAGAGATGCAACTGTGAAGGCAGTAGAGGATCAAATTACGTAAAAAGACAAGGCCTAGTAACAATCATTGAATAACAAAGAATATGCAGCAAATGAAGCAGGTGAAAGGGAAGGAAAAAGAAAGAGAGAAAGAGAGAGAGAGAGAGAGAGAGAGAGAGAGAGAGAGAGAGAGAGAGAGAGAGAATTACACGAACAACAGGTTCAGCCAACCTTGGGAAAGATCAGTTTGGATTCTGCAGAAATGTAGGCACATGCGACGCAATACTGACCCTATGATGTGTATTAAAAAATAGGTTAAGGAAAGGCAAATCCACATTTATAGCATTTGTAGACATAGAGAAAACTTTTGACAATGTTGACGGAATTGAAATTCTGAAGGTAGCAGGGGTAAAATACAGGAAGCACAAGAGGGTATTTGAAATCTGTACAGAAACCAGACAATAGTTGTAAGAGTCGAAGGGCAGGCAAAGGACAGTGCAGTCGAAAAACGAGCTATACAATCTGTACACTGCGTATACAATAAAGAAAACAAAAGAAAAATTTTGGAGTAGGAATTTTTAGTTCAGGGAGCAGAAATAAAAAATTTTGACGTTTATCAATAACATTGTAATTCTGTCAGAGACAGTAAAGGACTTGGAAGAGCAGCTGAACAGAATGGACAGTGTCTCGAGATGAGGATATAAGGCGAACATCAACAAAAGCGAAACAAGGATAATGGAATGTAGTCAAATTAAATCAGGTGATGCTGAGGGAATTAGATTAGGAAATTGCACAGTTGTAGTAGAAGATGAGTTTTGCTATTTGGGCAGCAATATAACTGACAACGGCCGAAGTATAAAGGATATAAAATATAGACTGGTAATGACAAGGAAAGTGTTTCTGGATAAAAGGAATTCATTAAAACAGAATATTAATTTAAGCTTTTCGAAGTCTTTTCTGAAAGTATTTGTTTGGAAGTGAAACATGGACAATAAACAGGTTAGATAAAAAGAGAATAAAAGCTTTTGGACTGTGATACTACAGAAGAAAGCTCAAGATTAGACAGGTAGATCATGTGGGTCAAGTCCTGTTTGTCCAAATTCGCAATTGCGAATACATTTCTTGTATTTCACAATGGCTGTAGTTGCCACAGTGCCTGTTCCTTTGGACATGCATGCACGTCCAAAGGAACATTGCATAGTAATAACACAGACACTGCAATATCGTATTTATCTGCAAACACCGAGCAACTGACTTTCTAATAAAATGTCTGTTCTGTACGGTAAGGTACATAATGGATGTACGTTGCAAACACGGTTGACGACATATGGAAGTTTGGTTCTGGCAGTGAGTCATGCTCAGATAGCCAAACGGTAAGGAAACTGCTTGCAGTAAGTGGGAAATCCAGGTTCGGGTCCTGGTCCGGCATAAATTTTCATTGTCATCATTCCATTCTACAGCTGTGGTTGTGCATATCTGTAACTGCAAATAAATTTCATGTATAAAAGAAATTTGTGCCACAACCTGAGAAGAAGAGATCGGTAGAAAGGACGTACTCTGAGGCATCAAGGGATCATCAATTTAGTTAGTACTGGAGGGAAGTGTGGTTGTGATGGTGGTGGTGGTGGGGGAGGCTAAAAATCGTGAAGAGATAAATACAGTAAGTAGATTCAGAAGGATACAAGTTAAAGAAATTTTCGGAGTGTAGGGGTTTGCAAAGCATAGAGTAACATGGAGAGTTGCAGCAAACCAGTCTTCAGACTGAAGACCACAGCAACAAGGATTATCTCTGTTGATGATGTGTAAACTTCCAACACGCCTTTTCCCAAAGTTTATGTTTCTCTCCAATGTCCGACGACTCAGTTAGCAAGATACTGTGAAACCAGAAGCACCTCTGAAGATGCCCAATGCAGCTCTGGATAAAATGTTAGGAATGGAAAAGTTTTACAGGGTGTATACGGGGACAAGCTAAAAAATTTCCCGGATTTCTCCCGGATATCCCATTTAAAAAATATGCTTTTCCCTGGGCGAAAATACACTTTTTCTGTGCTAAGTGACAGTAGGATTTCCGTAGATTTTCCCTCGGAACTGTAAAACTTATCAATCCTTTGAATGGTTAACGTTTTATACAATTGCGTAGAACTTCCCAGAAAAAAAAGAAAAGACGAGGGAGAGAAGTTTTGGAAAGACCTTTGATTTGCAGCAAGACATACGCTGTATTTTTTCGTATTACACAGCACGTTAGTTTCAGGAGCGCTGAAACAGGTTGCGATGTCCTTTTGTAAGCCAGTCATATCTCAAGCCACAAGATGTTGCCATCCGATGACAGCAGATATTCAGAGCACAGGACACGTGTTATAGTCAGCCAATAGCAAGATCACTGGTTACATAGCATGAACACACAAGAGGAAAAGTTAACGGTTTACATTAATGTGCACAGTATAGCTACACGAAAAGCTAAGCTTTCATATATAATATCGGTCTCTAAGATCAACACGCTACAACAGAAGCTAAGCTTTCCCATGTTATATTGATCTTTTTTGCGTGTGTTATACTTTAAAATACATCACACAAATGTGTCAGTAAATTTAAAATTATGACATAATTGTCTGGGCTCGAAATTCTTGTATGTGGCTGGTCATCAAACTGTTCAGTTTCGAACGCTCTGTGATTTAGAAATCCATCCCACTTTCTCACACGTAACATAATTCATCTTGCGTAAAAAGAAATTTACTTTAAAAGTAACGCTTTTCTAACCACCGTTCGCAATACTATCCGGAGACTGTTAGAAATAGATTCGATTTACCAGTTGCCACAGAGCACCAGAAAACAGGCATTATTGTGCGTGTGCAGCTGCAGTGGTGTAGGAAGCCCGCATGTTCGTATATATGAAGCACTAAGAGAGCTTACATTACACCATAAAAGCAACAGGGGATCAGAGGATACTCCAAAGAGCTATGGAATTTCGTAAACCATACTAAACTGCACAAGTCGGCTTGAAGTGCAAATTGGTTTTTTCCAGATTCACAATGAAGTAAGTCCCATCTGATATTAAGCTTCTCAGTGTGGTTTTTAGATGAAGATTTTCTTGGAGTACCAGTGCTCTACAATCTCATTTTTGGTTCATTATTATACTGCTACTAACTTGGAAATAAAATTAAATCAGAAAACAAACTAATAATATATTTTTGCACTCCATAATTATGTGAATGTATTTTACACTTGATAGCTCCCGGCCACAGAAATCCGTTTTGTTTTCATTTGACGTGGGAGCTGAACACGAAGAGAAGCAGCGAAATCACGTAATGTAAACACGCGTCACATGGAGACTAACTAACCCCTCCCCACTACAACTCAGACAACTCTGTGAATGCCCGAATCTGGCAGCTAGGGCGCGCGAGAAAAATTTTTCTCATTTGCATCTGGCTGCTTGCTGCTACAGCCGATACAGCTAACAGCCAAACTTCAAGTAGCGTGAGAAGGTACTGCTCATACGCGAGTGAACTGCGCATGCGCATCAGCCCCCTGGCAACTGGTCAAACGAACCTAATGTGAACAGTTGTGACGTCATGCTCATAGCAAGCAGTTTATTGTTATGGAGAATTACATACTCTTCACCCTACAGCCTTTGACATATTATTGCTATTTGCAGACGCTTGTGCATGCATAGTGTTTTGTTGTAAATTGCGCATTTCCTTTGCCACTAAGGTGTTTTTTTTGTTTTTTTTCCCCCTCTCCTTTATTGCTGCAGTATCATTCCCCAGTAGCAGGATACAATAACATTCTTTGCTAGAGAATCAATTCATAAAAGTCAAAATTACAAAAATTTAACTGAAAGCTAAAACAATGAAAAATTCTCGGGATTCCGAAAAATTCCCAGGTTTTTCCTGGTTTTCTCCCGGATGAAAAAGTTCCCGGATTTCCCGGTGGTCCCGGGTCGTATATACCCTGTTTTATGAACCGCAATCATCCAAACCAGAAGATTTACCAGCAGCTAAGACATCCAGCCATGAAAGCCTTCATTGCATTTTCATTTATATTTCATTAGTGGATAGGTTCAGTGTCGGTGATCACTAGTACGGTATAACATGACAAAGCAGTGGTATTAATGACAAACTGCCTATTGGCTTCTGTCTCGGGTTCTTCGGCCGACGTTCGTCTGATGACTTTACTGATGTTTCGCCAGCACGAGTGGTTGGCAATGTCAAAGCTTCACCCTCCATTGCCAGAGTTCACCACCAGCAATGTAGGGTGAAGCTTTGACAATGCCAGCCACTCGTGCTGGCGAAACGTCAGTAAAATCATTAAATGAACGTCGGCCAAAGAACCCGAGACAGAAGCCAATAGGCAGTTTGTCAACAAATGGCCACGAAAGCCTAACACTTTAGTGGTATTAATGTTTGGAATTAGTAAAGAGAAATTATTACACTCATGTTCATGGAATTTACAATCACCAATCCACTTGCAGCACATTAACTCATTCAATTTTTAAATGACCGCCAATGGCATTAGGTATATAGGTACTCTGACACAAAATACCATGAATTCATACGTAATTTTATTACTTTCATGAAACGTGCTTTCCACTAAGATACATACAAAACGTATGCTCATATTTCTTGCAATAGGCTGTGGGTATGTAATGGCATAGTGGATGGTAAAATGTCATACCCAGAAGTACAATAAACAAAAACTTGTAAATACTTTAAAAACCCAATTAACAATTATCAATATATTGCAGAATTCCCGTAGACAGTATCCTATTTCCCTATATTGAAATAAGGTAACAAGTGTATACCCACTGACAAAATTCATCTACAAATGCTCCAAGAATTTTAGCACCACATTCATTTCTTGATGATGCATACACAATTTTACTATTGTTTCATATAGAACTACACATGTAAAAATGGCATTATTATTATTAATTATTATTATTATTATTAAATAGACTGTTGCTCAGTTAAACTACATGTTTGTTGTCTGTATAATTCTCTGTGTTTTTAAGTACCGCACATAGTTTTTCAAACTGTTAACATATCCAAGACTGCTGAAGATTCATTAGAGAACATTGCCTAGTTCATATTGAAACTGATAGCAGAAAAAAATTCCTCTACCGAGGGTATCATGAGACAAGGGAAACTACCACCACACTGGATTTTTCACTGGTAATTAAATGCTGTCTATCTAAAACCCTGGAATTATTCTTTATCATTGGTCTCCAAAAATGGGTAAAAAACTTATCTACGTAGAAGTTTCTTCCATTTACAAATGGTATCTGAAGTCCAATGTTCACGTTAATGAAAATTTTGCTGCAAGTTACGACTATTGTCAAGTCAGCCCAGGCATTGCCCCCCCCCCCCCACCTCCTATTTCCCAACACTAATCCGAATGAAGGTACATCAATATCGATGACATTAGTGAAATAACACTAACCTAATTCAAAGTGACACTTTTCTCGCTAACTTTACAGTACTTGTCACTGCTCACGGTACTACAAGTTTTTGCCAAAATCTTTCCAGCAATAAAGGTGGTCTTTTTTTGCACGTCCTAGTAATCCACTTCTTAACCACTTACAACGAACGGAAATGGTTTCAGATCAAATCTAAGTCATCTCATGTTTGTTAGAAGTTAACCTTTTCGAATGAAGTAATACCACAGCTCATAATTTAGTGGAAAACCTTTCCTACAAAAATTTTGATCTCTCTCTGCAGATAGTCACCACACACAAGCAATTACAGATTGATTTCAAGCTTCAGAACATGTCGCTAATGTATCGTACTTCATTAATTTCATAGAATTGAATTTTGGCCACATTCATGCAATCAGTACTGTACTGAGAACTTTTACAATTTCCTTTGTCTGTCATTTCTTGCACTGGACACAAGCCACACAGATTAGACACTGGATAAAAATACTGAATGTGTGCTTGTTAATAAAAAAACTAATGCAACTTGTACGAAAACATTTTTTCCTTGTATAATAAAAAATAAAAAATAAAAAAAGAATAATCTTCATAAAGATTGTCATCCTTTTACAGTAGTTTAGAAAACTATTTCCTGCTTCTTTTACTATCAACTACTACGCAAGTTAATATATTAACAGTTTAAAAGACTGCATGTTTTTTTGCAACTGTTATGGTTGCGATCTGTAACAGAGAAATTTGCAACTACCCCACTGAGCTCAATGGACAAATATTAGGAAGCTATATATATATATATATATGAGGAGCTCAAGGTCTTCAACAGTACCAACCAAACATGACCACACCAACTCTTATCACAATATCTTGGATACTTAGTTTTTAAAACCAACAAATGCATAACAAAGCCAAGATTATTGCAACAGGCTATTTTGCATGCAGTGTTACTCAGTTTATTCTGAACTGAATGTCTAACATTGAAACCTACACTCTTCAATCAATATCCTACAAAACAGTTTTAACTGAATCTAATTATAAGAACCCAAAATTCTTCTGTCACTATCTTAGTGTTTTGTCTGGTTTGCTGTATAAGGTTATAATGTGTACTTCCCACTTATTTACAGAGCCAGACTACAAATAAACATGCATGAACTTCAATTATTGTACCATCAATTAATAACATGTCCTGCTGAGTGAAAAACTGCTATAAATCTTGTACTTTTTTTATCTCCAAAAGTCTTTCACTTTATTTAGGACAAGTTAACATTTTGAAATGAATGAACCTTTTGCAGTCTTTTCAAATTTCTGACAGCTGCTTCATTGCTGATCCCATTTATTACTTGAAAAGGGTTTAAATATTTAAAAAGCTTTCAGTTGTTTGTAGATAGCTATAGTGATAATTTAGAATTGTAAAATGTGCTTTGAGTTAACTATTTTTACATACTGCTGTCACAATGCAGCTGTTTTTAATAAAGAACACCAAAATTGATTTTTTGTCAATTCAGACCTATTTTATCTTTATTCATATCCTTCATCAAGTAACATGTATCTCAGTTTCACTAATTTTAAAATATTACTGGAGAATCACTTTTCTCAACAAATTTTTCAAGATTGGTCATGAAGGTTTCTGGTATCTCTTATTGTAACAAAATTAAAAGGCCAAACTAATTCCTTGAAACGTTCACTTTCTCTCACAGGGGAAATTTCACTTTACACTGGAACTGGAGTATTTTAGATGCATGTTAAGATTTTGCACACAAGAAAATCACAAAATGATATTACAGCAGGAAGAAATACATAGATTTTTATTTCTGCATTTCTACGAGCTTAGTAACTTGCCACTTACAACCACTGCTTACGGTTCCAGTTGACACTGATCACTTAAAAATTTCCCATCACTGTTTTCACTTGGTACCTGATAACTTTACGGGTACAGCTTTACACCAATACTCTTGTGGCAGTGATATTTTTCATGTCTGGTGCAAAGTGATATCAAAAGTGTGCGAGAGATTTTTTTGGTCATGTGTTGTTTTTCATCTTTGCCGTAAGATTATAAAGTCTCCTAGTTTTAGTTCCTTCTCATTGCGAGCTTTTGTGAATAAATATTTTTTCGTTAACTCATTATACCGGACGGCTATGCAATTATTTGTTTTAGGCAAGTCGCCTACATAATTGGTGATCTCCGATTAAGGAACTTTAAATCTTTCATTAGCTACGTTAAACATTAACTGCAAAAGCAATGAACGACGATGGCAAACGATATGGTTCGATAATGGAAGAAATTCATATGCTTCAGAATGAGATAGATATGAACTTCAAGCATATACCGGACCAAAGGAATGACGTTGGTTCAACAACCATGGCACACACCAGCAAGGCAATATCATCGGAAACTGGGACTACTGCAGCACAACCACAGCAAGTAACAGCAATGGAACTACCCGCTGGTTTCAACGCTTCACCAACTCAAAGGTTGCAATTACAGGCACCCCCATTCATGCCTTCTCAGCCACACACATGGTTTGCGGTAATGGAAAATGTATTTCTACAACAAAGAAGAATGCTGAAGATTAGATGGGTAGATCACATAACTAATGAGGAGGTGTTGAAGAGGATTGGGGAGAAGAGGCGTTTGTAGCACAACTTGACTAGAAGAAGGGATCGGCTGGTAGGACATGTTCTGAAGCATCAAGGGATCACCAATTTAGTATTGGAGGGCAGCGTGGAGGGTAAAAACCGTAGAGGGAGACCAAGAGATGAATACACCAATCAGATTCAGAAGGATGTAGGTTGCAGTAGGTACTGGGAGATGATGAAGCTTGCACAGGATAGAGTAGCATGGAGAGCTGCATCAAACCAGTCTCAGGACTGAAGACCACAACAACAACAACAACAACAACAACAACAACAACAACAAAGAATAGTCAGTGATCACAAGAAGTTCACCTTGGTGATAAGTAATTTGAACCATCAGACCTCGGCTTTGATATCTGACATTATAGTGTACCCGCCTACAGAAGGAGCATACTGTAGACTGAAATAAGAATTAATTTCTCGGTGTGTGAAGTCAGTCGATATCAGAGTCAAACAAGTACTGTGCGAAGAGAAATGGGGAGATAAGACCCCATCAGAATACTGGCGTCATTTACGCAGCCTGGTAGATAGTTCGACAGTCTTTGATAGACTGTTACTCCAAGTATGGCAACAACAGCTACCAACGCAAGGAAGAACTACACTAGCTATATACGACAAAAAATCAGTTGACAAACTGCTGCTCACTGCAGACAGAATCTACGAGACGCACGAGCCTACTGCAACAGTCGCAATGACGTCGACAGATGCCACGTACGGTAACTACCACTACCAGCAAGATCAAACTGACTATATAACAGTAAACCGTGCCGCGGTCGCAACGCGACAAACAACAAAAAGTTCAAACAAAATTAGAGATTTAAAAACTGCAATAGAGGATTTGCGAGCGGAGCTACGCACGCTACAGCGACCACAAGTTATCTTTAAGCGCAAGAGAGACCGGGCTGGGTGTGAAACACGAAGTCAATAAGAGGATGAGTGTAAGGTGTGTTGGTACCATAAACGTTTTGGGAGAGATGCTACAAGATGCACATCACCGTGCGCTTACTCAGACAACCAAGGTATGTACAGAAACAGTGCTGT
The DNA here is from genome assembly GCF_021461395.2 of Schistocerca americana. NCBI lineage: Eukaryota > Metazoa > Arthropoda > Insecta > Orthoptera > Acrididae > Schistocerca > Schistocerca americana. Next base: position 92,786,033 of record NC_060130.1, read on the forward strand.
GTTTTCATGTCAGCGACAGCAATCATCACTACATATGCCTCCTGCTTCGAAAAGATTGTATGTATCAGACGTACTTACGGGTACAAGGTTTTTGGAGGATACCGGGTCAGACATTAGTTCGCTTCCTGTCAGCCATGCGCCACACAATGAAAAAGACATACAGCCATGTTTGAAGGCAGTGTACAACTCGGTGATTAACACGTACGGAAGTAAAGCGTGCAAGATAGATTTGGGTTTTTCGAAACAGTTTACCTGGTCTTTTGTGATAGCTGGTATATCAGAACCTATTTTAGGCGCTGATTTTCTGGCACATTTCGAGTTGGCGGTCGACTTACAAGGAAAACGTTTGTTAAATCTGACA